>NW_012148631.1:756636-757672 GCF_000956105.1 Propithecus coquereli
ATTTTGTGTCATTGATAAATAAAGATGAAACATAGGAAATCCCAAAGAATCTATTAAGTGAGTTTAGTAAGATTGTAGGATACAAGGATATATGGTCAATATGTGAAAATAAACTGTCTTCTTTGATACTGGGAATGAATGACTGGAAATTGAAATTACACAACAGCACCATTTACAATAGTGTTTTTAAAAAGATGTGAAATACTTAGGAACAAATCTAACTAAATACATACAAGGTTCGAATGCTGAATATGACAAAATTTTGATGAGAGAAACCAAGAGGACCTGGATTGGGAGACTTGATGTTGTTAAGATGTCAATTTTCCTCAAATTGATGTATGCATTCAAGGCAATCCCAATTAAAAAATCCCAGCATTCTTTATATTTACATATATATACAAATGGAATGTTATTCAGCCTTAAAAAAGGAGATTCTGCCATTTGCCACAACATGGATGAACGTGGAAGACAATATGCTAAGAGAAATTAGCCAGACATGGAAAACAATGTTGCATGATCTCACTTATATAGAGTATCTAGAAAAAAAGTTCAAATATACAGAGAGAGAGACTAAAACAGTGGTTATTGGTGTGGGTGAGGAGGGAGGAAATGGGGAGAGGTAGGTCAGAAGTAGTAGATAACAGACATGAGGGGTGAACAAGTCTAGAGAGCTAACATCTACCATGAAGAAAATAGCTAATAAAATTGTGCTGTATTTGGGATTCCTGCGAAGTGAGTAGATCTTAACTACTGTTGCCAAAAAACAACAAAAAAGAGTAATTATGTGAGATGATGGATATGTTAATTTGCTTCACTATAGTAACCATTTTACCATATTTATGTATCTTATAACATCATGTTGTATACCTTAAATGTACACTATAAAATTTATTTTAAAAAAAGTTGGTATGGACATAGAAAACAATGAATTAAACTGACATATTTCTTTCCAAAATGGCTATGCTCCCAGGATACAGTTCAACACCAGCACCCTGTAAATTAAAGGCAAATAAAGTTGTTTACAAAACACATACAT
>NW_012148631.1:757722-811542 GCF_000956105.1 Propithecus coquereli
TTAAAAAATAAACATCAAAAAAGAGAATAGATTCAAGAGTTCAGAAATCAACTCACATATATGAGGGCTGTCCGGAAAGTATCCAGCCATGTAACTGTTCTTGTTATATTAACAATGGCTGAATACTTTCCGGACAGCTCTCATGTATGTTCATTGATTTTCAACCAAAGTGCTAATATAATTCAATGGATAACATTTGTTTTAGTGGTGGGTGCTGCAGTAATTGGCTTTCTATATGCTAAGTTAATAACCTTGACCCTTTTTCTGAACCGTATACAAAAATTAACTTGAAATGATCTATCTATAAATGTAAGTACTAAATGTGTAAAGACATCTGGAAGGAAAGGTAGGAGAAAATCTTTTTAAGCTTGAGTTGCACAAAGATTTCTTAGATAAGATACAGAAAGCACAGAGCAAAACAGAAAAAAAAAGATAAATAGGACTTAATCAAAATTAAAAACATCTCTTCTTTGAAAAATGTTTCAAAAATCAGAAGACGAATGACAGACTGAGAAGAAAGTATTTGTAAAACATATATCTGATAATAGGTTAGTGTCTGTAACATATAAAGAACTCTCAAAATTCAGTAAGACAAGCAACTCAATTAAAAAAATGGGTAAAAGTTTGAATGGACACTTTACCAAAGAAGATAGATGGATGCCAAATAAACTCATTAAAAAAACTTAAATATCATTAGTCATTAAGGAAATGCAAATTAAAACTACAATGAGATGCCACTACATATCCATTATAATGGCTAAAATTAAAAAGTGCTATTGAGGATGTAGAGAAACTGGAAGCCTCCTACACATTATTGACAGGAATGCAAAATGGTCAAATCTTTGGCAGTTTCTAGTAAAGTTATGCATTCACCTGCTATATGACCCAGAAACCTCACTCCCGGTTTTTTTTTTTTTTTAAGAGACGGGGTCTCACCTTGTTGACCAGGCTAGAGTGCAGTGGCGCGATCATAGCTCACTGTAACTTCAACCTCCTGGGCTCAAGTGATCCTCCCACCTTGGCTTCCCATTTTACCAAGAAAAGTGAAAACTTATGCCTACAAAAAACCTGGACAGAGATGTTTATAGAAGTTTTATTTATAATAAATAATAGAAACAACCCAAATGTTCATCAACTGGTGAATGGACAACTAATTTGTGGTACATTAATATAATGCAATACAACTTAGTAATAAAAATAAACCAGTGATACAGGCAATAAAATGAATGAATCTCAAAAGTGCCATGCTAGTGAAAGAAGGCACAAAAGCTACATACTATCTGATGACATTTATAGGACATTCTGAAAAGGCGAAAAGCAGGTCAGAAACCAGATCTGTGATTGCTAGGAACTGGAGGAGAAGGAAGATCATTGACTATAAAAGACACAAGGAAAATTTTGCAGGGATGGAAATGTTCTATAGCTTAGTTATGATATGATTGTGATTACACAGCTATATACATTTGTCAAAACTCATCACACTCTACTTTTAAAAAGGGCAAATTTTACCATCTGTAAATATTTTATAATAATAAACCTGATCACCTCCTCCCAAAAAAGCCCAAATTCACGAAAGCTTCAGTTTCCTTATTTATAAGATGCTAGCCACTGTTATTATTTTTTTTTCTTAAAATGACCCTTTTCCATGGAAGTATTATCCTGGCCATGATTCCTAAGCCATTGCTTTGATTAGCACTTTCCATTTTGTGTCATTGATAAATAAAGATGAAACATATTTACAACAAACGTCTATTATTATGCTTCATTCGCATTGGTAACTTGCACAACACTTAAACGAGTATGACATTTAATAAAAGAGGCAGAAAAGAGTCAATATGTTTTGAGAATCCAAACAGACACCAGACTCCAGACTAGGGTGAGAACAATTTGCTTTTGAATTCATGCCCTGCCCTCTTTTCTTAGTTTGCAATGGAATGTTTGTTGCCTGTGTTGACAGAATTCTCAAAACTGTTTCTATTTATTTCTCATGGCCCAGGAGGTATCAAGGTTCTGACATAAAGCGTTGGGACTTGTAAATGCATTTTCATAGCTGACATAATTACACTCAGAGTAAGTGTATCTGTTTTATGATTTCTTCCCTTCCATTTCCACTTGGCCTCAGAGCTCAACCTGTGTTTACATCGTTTTCCAACTTTAACAGTAATTCTTGTTGCCTAAACTTGGTGTCTAACACTTCCACAAATTTTCAGCCCCTAGATGTCCTAGGTATCCCATCCTATGGGCTCATAGTTCTAGTCATTTATTTCAACTGGAGACAAATCCTGTAAACCTACCCAAATCTGGATTTTCTAAACCAGTCCTATCTGTAAATTATACCCCATGATCATTATTTTGCTTTTTGATAATAATAAAAGCAATAATAATAATAATAATGTAGCAAACATTACCATTAATTGACAGCTGGGCTCAGGACAATGATAAATACTTACAACTACCCCTCACAACCATCACATGACATGGGTAGGATCCCCATTTTATGATGAGGAAATGAGGCACAGAGTGTCTCAAGGCCTTTGCCCTGACCATATATCCAGTGAAGGACAGATCTGGGCTCCAGCACAGGTATGACTCCAAAGTTCTTTCCCTGGCTGAGAAGGATCAAGAGCTCACCTGCCTATCAGCAAGGACATATTGGCCCCGGGAATTAAGTTAGGTCAAGCTTTTGGAAAGAAAGAAATGAGACCTCAAAAAATTATTTTGAGAAGCTAGCCACTGAGAGACTTCCCATCACCTCTTCAGTTACAGCAGGGCCCAACCTCCAGACAACTGCTTCTCATTGATGACTGCTGTGAGGAAAACCCTGGTGGCAAATCGGCGATTATGCACCCATATGACCCTTACCTATATCCAACCCATGGCAGACATCATTAATCCATCATAGCAGTCTTCGCCACAGAGCCCAGAGATGATGGTTCCCAATCATTCTATTCTCATTATTCTGCTGAGACAGCCTCCAGCAATTGATTACCATTGATAGATAAGTTAAAAATCATTTACCATCTCTGTCCTAGCTGAGCTTGTTTGACTTGTATTTGATTCTTCGCTTCTACAGGTAAAAGCAAAGACAAAGGTGGCAGGTGAAGTTGGAGAGGTGTCATCTTGTGACTAGTCTGCTTTGACATCTTTCTTCTGAAATTCCACAACTGCTATCAAGATCTGTCAGCCCCCAGAACACTGAGGCAACATCTTCAGCAACCAGAATTTTATGCATCTACTTCTACATTTGCAAAGTGAAAAGGTAGGCAAAAATTCAACTATACTTGAAAAGGATGAAATCTAGAGCAGCAGATCCCAGCCCTGGCTACATGCTAAAATCACCTGGGAGTGGCTTTAAACTGTACAGATTACCAAATACCATTCTAGACTAATTAATTTCACAGCTAGCTCTACATCCTAAAGAACTCAGCAATTTCACATCTAGATGTAAATGCACAAAGGAGACATGTAAAAAGATGCCAACTGTAGCATTGCTTGCAAATGCAAATTATTGGGAACACCTAGATCTATCAAAATGATACATAAATAAATTGTGATTATACGTACACTGGAAAACTATGTAGCTGTTTAAATTAATGAGAGCATCATGTATCAACATAAATATACTTTAAGACACAAGTGAAAAACGAAATTCAAAATATATGCACCATTATGCCATTTATATAAATCTTAAAAGAAGCAAATTTAATTTCATATGTTCTTTATTGACACATTCATATGAACAAAATAATTAGAAAATGGGAATGTAAACACAAGTTCTGGGCAGTAGTCACCTATGGGGAAGAAGGGAGGGCAATGGGATGAGAAACTTCAACTCTATCTGTAATATCATATTTCCTTAAACAGTTCTAAAGCAAATGTGGCCAAATACTAAGATTCAGCAAAGATGTTCAATCAGTTCAAGACTGTTTTCATATTATTTTTAAATTTTTATATATGCCAAACCATTTCAACATAAACATTATTTTTTCTGCTATTGAGATCATCAAATGAGATGTATGAAAAATCATTTGCACAGTGCTCCTTAAGTGGTAGTCAATAATTGGCCATTAAATGCTAGATAGATTTCTTATGAACTCATCAATGATGCTTAAGTATGCTCAAAGACATCCATCATAATGTATTTAAATAACATATTTGAAGCAATTTTAATGATCTAATAATAAATTGTTGTGTAGAATACAGTACATTCGTTCACGTGAATGGACACATGAAAAATTATGCAACCATTGTAATGATGATTTTAAAGACTAACATTATGGAAAATGCTTAACACATAATGTTAAATGAAAGAAACAATATGTAATATTGGACGCATATGTGATATCCAATTATGAGGAAGCTGCCATAAAAATTGGCAGAAAAAAAGCAAAACACCAGAAGAGGTGATAGAATTATGGGTGATTTATCTTCTTTACTATTTTTGCAATTTTTGTGCTAATTTCTTATAATTTAAAAAATGAAGAAATCAAATGGAATTCATATTTTTCTAGGTAGCATCGAAAGAAAATAGTACCACATGATTAACACTCTTAGAGAACTGAGAGTCTGAGAGAGAAGCAGATATACACAATGGATTTGAGGATGATGATTCTAATGACGAGTTTTTGAACAATGGCTTTTGATACATTGTTGCCAACCCTTACAAAATCTGGGCAATTTATGAATTCTTGTTCCTAATATAGCTGAAACAAGTCAGTGAGAGCTGATTATTGTAAGTATGGTTCCTACAAAAAACATACGTGACTTTCACATCTTCTCTCTCCTCAAACACCCAAAAGAGCTCCTCTCCCCTCTCCCCTCACCCTACTTTCTTCTCTGAACTTGGTTCCATTATCATTGAGAAAACGGAAGCAATCACAAGGGGTCTTCTACTTCTACAGACAGCAGCAGCACAACTAGCCAATTGATAGATTTCCATCCATAGATCTGCCTTTTGCCCATGTGTGAACTAGCCCTGTGCCCATCCAGCTAAGCCCCTCCACCTGTGCACCAGATTTTATCCCTTCTCTTCCTTCATCATTCTAGTAATTTTCTCCTCTTTCTCTTTTACGTAATCAAATTCGTCCGCTGGGACTTTCCCTTCAGCAGAAAAACATGCAGTTTTTCCTTCCTTCAGAAAAAAAGACATATAGATCGTGGACTTGAATAAAAAGTTAAAAAAAAAAAAAGGAAGGCAATATAACACATTTTATTAATCCACCCATGTATTGATGGGCACTTGAGCACATTAATAAAATGTGTTCTATGTATACCATGGAGTACTACTTAGCTATAAAAAATGGTAGATTAATAAAATGTGGTGTGTGTATATCATGGAGTACTACTTAGCCATAAAAATGGTAGATTGATAAAATATTGTATATGTATACCACGGAGTACTACTTAGCCATAAAAAACAATACCTCTTGTATTATTCTGGATGCAGCTGGAGCCCATTCTTCTAAGTGAAGTATCACAAGAATGGAAAATCAAACACCACATGTACTCACCATTAAACTGGTACTAATCAATCAACCCTTGTGTGCACATACGGAAATAACATTCACCGGGGATCGGGCAGGGGGGAGGGGGGAGGAGAGGATGAGTAAATTCACACCTAATGGTTGTGGTGTACGCTGTCTGGGGCATGGGCATGCTTGTAGTTTTGACTTGGGTGGTGCAAAGGCAATTTATGTGACCAAAGCATTTGTACCCCTGTAATGTTCTAAAGTAAAAAAAACAAAAACAAAAACAAAAATCTCTGTGAAATGTATATCTGCATTTTACAGTAGGAAACTGAGGTTTGCAGAAATTAAGCTTAAAAGTCATGGCACTGTTTTGGCTCTCAGAATGTATGAAATAAAACTCCCCTGACACTAAAGGAAAAAAGAAGAAGAAGACAATTCTTCTTGACTCCACTTCACCATCCTGTCTAACTCCAAAACCCAAGCTTTTCTACTAAGCCCATGTCAAGACAAGCTATTCATATGCTGGGGGAAAACATTTATTGAAAAAAAATTGAAAATAGGCATGTTACATTGCAAAGGACCCCTAGAAACCTCTGTTCTCTTTCCAAATGTGCCTTGGAAAATCTCTTTACATCTTTAACTCTGGGTTTAGGCTTCATGATTTTGAAGGTTGGTCCATGCAACAATATCATGTATGTCTGAAGGAGGTTATGAGGCCGTTACTATCCATTAGTTTTGAAATGTAGGTATGTGAGAATGGTTGTCCATGGAATGTGGTACAAGTCAGAAAATATTTTATGTTGAGTGAAATGAGAGATGGAAAGATCCCAGATTCATGAGTGTGTGCTTAACCTTAGTGAGGAGAGCCTTTGACTCAGGGAAGCAGGTAGGGTTATACCTTGAAGTGTAGCCTTGGAATCAATCAGGCTTAGTTAGAGACCCAGTTTTTACATTTGCCAGTTATATAACCTAAGGCAAATTATTTAACCATTCTGAGTTTCATTTTCCTTGTCCATAAAAAAAGGATAGTGATAGTACCTATAACATAGAGCCATTGTAAAAAAAAATTATATGATAAAAGCAAAGACCTTAGCATAGTGCCATTTACATAGTATACTCAATAGATGTTGGTTGGTACTATTAATATTAGTATTTGTTTTTTATCAATAAATGTGATATTAGTTTTAGGGTTTTGTAGAAGTATGGTTGCTGAAAGACTAAATGGTTTCTTAAAGTAAGGATATTCATTCACATGACTCTTATTCAACATTGTATTAGAGGTCTTAGCCAATGCAATAACATAAGAAAAAACTTTTCGTATTAAAAAGGAAGAAGTAAAACTGTCTCTATTCACAGATAACATGATTGTTATATACAAAATGCCAAAGAACCTACACTAATATGTTGTTACAGCATAAAAGGACTAGAAAATCAATTTTTTCCTATATACTAGCAATGAAAAATTAGAATTTTATATAGCAATATAATTTACAGTATTATCGAAATCATGAAATAAATAGTATATATCTAACAAAATTTGTGCAAGATCTATATGCTAAAACAAAAAACCTGGAAAAACATTTTAAAGACTAAAATAGAGAGGTATGTCAAGGTTATGGATTGATAGATCCAATACTCTAAAGACGTTAATCCTTCCCCCAACTGACATATAGATTTAACATAATCCCAGTCAACATTCTAGTAGGAATTGATAAATTGTAATTTATATGTAAAGGAAAAAGAACTAGAATAGTCAAAACAATTCGAAAAAGCATAAAGTTAGAGAATGTACACTATCTAATTTAAAGACTAAATATAAAGCTACAGTAATTACAACAGTGTGGTATTGGTGGAAAAATAGGCACATAGATCAATAGCATGGAATAGAGATCCAGAAATAGACTCACACATATATGGTCAACTGATTGTCACAAAGTTGTAAAAACAATTCAATACAGAAGAATAGTCTCTTCAACAAATTGTGATGGAACAATTGGACATCCATATCGAAAAATCAAAATCAAAAACAAGAAAACTTCCACCATATCTTGCACCATAGGCATCAATGAACTTAAAGTGGACATAGACTTAAAAGTAAATTCTAAAACTATAAAATTGCTAGAAGAAAGCACAGGAGAAAATCTTTGTGATTTTAGCTTAGGCAAAGATTTCTTAGCTATGACACCAAGAGTATCATATACATAAAAGAAAAAATTCATAAATTAGGCTTCATATAAATTAAAAGCTTTTGTTCTTCAAAATACAGTTAAAATGATCAAAGGAGAAAACAAACAATCCAACCAAAATGAGCACATATTTGAATAACGCTTAACAAAAGAAGTATATCAATGGCAAATGAACACATAAAAGGTGCAAATTAAAACTGCAATGAAGTATCACTACAAAAACATTAGATTGGGAGAAAAGATAGATAATACAAATTACTGGTGAGTGTGTGGAGCAACTAGAACTCTCATTTATTGCTGGTAAGAATGCAAAATGATACAGCCACTTTAGAAAAAAGTTAGGCAGTTTCCTCATAAAGTTAAATATATACTTGCCATATGACCCAGCAATCCTATTCCAAGGTTATTGACCCAAAAGAAATGAAAATATATGTTCACACAAAATCCTGTATGCAGATGTTTAAAGCAACTTTATTCATAAATAACAGTCACTGGAAATGACCCAAATGCCTTTCAACTGGTAAATAGGTAAATAAGCTATATTACATCTATCCAGTAGAATACTACTCAGCAATAAAAAAGGACATACAGATACACACCATAGCATAGATGAATCTCAAATGCATTATATTAAGGGAAATCAGCCTGTCTGAAAAGGCAACATTTTGTATGATTCCATTTATATCATGTTCTGGGAAATCAAAATTATAGGAACAGGAAACAGATCCGGGGTTGCCATAGACTAGGGCGGGAGGAGGGGTTGACCACAATGTGCATGAGGAAATTTTTTGTGTGTGATGGGACTATTTTATATCCTGACTATAGAAGAGATTGCATGATTGTGTTCATTTGTCAAAACTCATAGAACTGTACACCAAAAAGAGAATTTTACCTTATGGAAACTATACCTCAACACACCTGCGGGGGAAAAACGTCTATCTGAGTTGACTGCTGTGTTTCTTCCTCAGCACTTAGAAATTATTATTCCGCTGCCCTCCATCCTCTGTTGTTGTTGATAATGGTATTTTTTGGTTTAGCTACAATATATGAAGGTATGTATTTATTTTCAGGTTTATTTATCCTGCTTTCCATATCAGAGAAGCCAATATATTTTATTAGGTCAGGAACATTTTCAGCTTTATCTCTTTGAATATTTTGTCTCCCATTCTTTCTATTCTCTCTTTACGGAACATCCATTATAGATGAAGTTGATTCTTCTCATTTTAAAATTCCTTTTTATACTTTCCATCTTTTTATCTTCTAGTTGCATTCTGGAGAATTTCTTCAGATCCATTTCTGAGTTTTCAATTCTCACCTCGGTTGTGTCTGACCCGTTTTTTAACCAATCCACTGCCTTTTTAAAGTAAAACTTTTTATTGAAATATAGCATGGATACACGGATATGCATAAATCATAAACGTCAACTCAAATAATTTTCACAAACCACACTGTGAAACCAGCACCTAGATCAAGAAATTGAATGTTGCTAACACTCTGTAGACCCCCTCTGCGCTCCCCATCAGACCCCCTGCCAAGGCAACAACGATTTTGATTCTAACACCATAGATTAGTTTTACTAGTCTTTGAACTTAACATAAATGGAATTCTCAATCTGAACTCTGTTGGCTTCTTTTATTCAACATTATGTTTGTGAGAACCATCATATTGTTGTATGTAACATTCATTTCTCATTGTGGCTTAGTATTTAATTATATTAAGATGCCATAAATTATCTATTGTACATTTATGGAAATTCGGGCAGTTTCCCATTTGTGGCAATCATGAATAAGGCTGTATGCACATTCGTGTACATGTCTTTTGGTGCACTCATCTCTACCTTTCTGTTGGGTGTATATCTAGGAGTGGAATGGCTGGGTCATAGGTCTTCACCTAAAGATATTCTTCCATGTTTTCCTTTAGAAACAATTTTTATGTTCAGATCAATAATACATCTGGCTTTTTTTTGCAAAATGTGAAGTATAAGTCAAAACTCTGTTTTCTCATGTGGGCATCCAATTGATGAAAAATTAATTTTTCAAAAATACACTTCACTTCCCATTGCATTTCAGTTTTACCTTTGACATAAAAGGAGTAAACATAGGTATATATATATTGTCCACTGATTTTTCAATTTGAAATGCAATTTTTTTTTCATTTTAAAAGATCTACTAGTTTCTTTTCAAAAGTCTTTTTAATTTCCCAGATGGTACCCTGTGTTTCTGTAAATGGTACTTTAAATATTCAAAATGTACTTTTTAATATAGTCTCTATCACATGATTCTATTGTTTGAGGTTCCTGAGCCGCTAATTCCCAGTTTGTTGAGTCTGCTGTTCCCCTTATGGTGGATTGCCTCCCTGTGCAGTTTTAATTTTTGTATGCGAACTTATTTGCAATGAGCATTGTGTGTGCGTGTACGTGTTTGTGTCTAAGAGCCACACACAACATGAGTTGGGGCTTAACACATGCAAGTTTATTTTTCTCTCCTGCAAAGTCTGCAGCTGCCTTCCAAGCAGTGATTCAGCAATCCAGCTGTTTCCACCTAGTGGCTAAACTATCTCAAGGTGCAGCTGCCACTGTCACTGAGGAATGAAAAGGGAAAGCAGGCAATCCCACGCCTTCTCTTCTATGCTTTAGTCCGGAAGTGACCCTACCAGTCCAGTGCCCAGCAAGAGTCACGTGATCCTGGCTAACTGCACATGGCCAGATGTGTGGGGGAGCACGTAGATATTTGGTAAGCAATACATGTCTCTGCTTTTCTAACTACTAAACATTCCTTTGCCCCTTTCTTGCCAGTCATCGAACACACACAACCCCTCCCCTGCCCCAGAGGAAGCAACCTACAGGCCCAACCAGTCTTTCCACCAGTTCAAACTTCCTCAGATCCAGACATGGCGGCTCTTTGCCTTGAGGCCAATGAACCAAAAAGATAAGATCTCTACCCCTCCAGGCAAATACAAATGCCTTCCCCTTTCCTCAACACAGTGGTAGAACACCGGCAGGATAATTTCCGTGAACACATTCATTCAGAAAGGGTGAGAAGGAAGACACACGGCCCTCCTTGTTCTGCAGCGATTCTGAAAGGGCGCTGGGCCAATGCTGCAAGGGCCTCTGCAGTGGGAATGGGAGCTCCTTCATTATTATGTAGTTTCTCTAGGAATGTTCCAGGGTATCAGCTTTGTGGGAGGCTAATTCTTCTGTTGGTGGTGTGCTCACTCTTTCTCATGACGGACTGCTTTCTCGTGTGTTTTGTAAGTTTTGTGTGTGAGCTGATCATCAGCAGAGACTTCTGTTTGTGTGAGTGTGCTGGACAATCACATGTACCCCAGGTTGTGAAAGTGTTTCTGCCAATTCAGGGGATACATCAGTCCAGAACTGCTTTTTTTTTTTTTTTTTTAAATACTAGTTTCCCAGTTGGAGATTTCTATGCCATGCGGATGGTATAAATCTATACTCATACTCACCTAAGCATAAGTTGGGAATTTGATTTCTCATTGGAATGCCACAGGGCATCCAATTAAAGCCTCTTTTGTGATCTTCCCAATCTTATTTCCTAATTCTCTTCCCCAGAGGTATTGAGATTCAGAAGATAGCCTATATACTTCCCATGTATTTTTACTTTTACTACTTGTGTATGTGTCTAAAAAATTGTATATAGTATTGATATGTCATTTAAAATTTATACTAATGGTAACATATTGTGGTTATTCTCTGCAACTTGTTTTTTTCCTCTGTAAAGATATTTTCAAGATGTAAATATGCCGATAAATACAGATCCAACTCATTCATTTTAATTGATGTGTAGTATTCCCTTATAAAAACAACTCAACTTTTTTCAATTTTTCTATTAATAGAAATTAAGTTGTTTCCAGCTCTTCACTATCACATATATTACTGCATGAATATTCTTTGTACATATTTGTGGAAGTGTATTTAGGCTATATATTTAGTTATGGAATTACTAGATTATAGGACATCTTTAACTTTACTAAGTATTCACAAATTACCGTTCTAAATGGTTGTGCCAATGTATAGTCATTTTGATAAAAGATATGATGTTTCTTGAATATTCAAGCCAAAACTTGGTCTCGTTAGACCTTTTAATTATTTTCCATAGGATAGATACAAAATGTTATTTCATTATAGTTTTAGTTTTCAGTTATAGGATTACTATGAAGTCAAGCTTTTTTTCATGATTACTGGCTTTTCAGGTTTCTTCTGTAAATTATCCATTTTTCTATTGTGATTTCGTCTTCCTTTATTAATTTATGAAGAAGTTTTATATTTTTTGGATATATGCCTTTGGCAACTCTGTGTATTTCAAGTCTTTTCTCCCAGTTTTTGGCTTGGATGACTTCCTTAGAGTCCCAGGAAAACCTTACTTGGTGGAGGAGTCTGGAGTTTGTTGGTAATGATTCAGATTCATGCTCTTCCCTCCTTGCTACAGTGTGGCCTGGATGCCATAGGAGTGAGTGACATTTCCATGTTCCCTTGGAACCCATGCAGACACTGCACTTGCAGCTAGATTGGTTTTCCTTGCTGACTTGTATCTCTGGTACTCCTGACTGCTAGCAGTGTTTGGGGTGCGCTGGTCACCCTAGATTTCCTGGAGGAGCCAGGCCACCTGATGCCATCAGAGTGAAGGCTAAAAATGCTGGAGGCTTAAAAAAATCACAGTGTGAGCAAAAACTCACTAGCAGCTGGGGAAAGACTTCCTACAAGCCTTTCACAAACTGGAAATGGTGTCCAGATTGAGGACCACTGAACAGAAATCTTCTCATTTGGCATAGAAAACTTGCAAGCTACGAGAACCATCGCACTAGGTTTCTACCACAAGTTGTAAAGCTTCATTTTGAGGGAGCATCCCAGAAGCAGAGGAGCAATTTCTATTAGAGCAATTCCACAGAATGAGATGGCTCTTCGTCGTTATGTAAAGAGCACTAAAGAGCCACAGGCAAGGGCTTTCTTCTCTGGAAAGCTTGTTCTCTCTATACACAAAGCCAGAGAAAGGGATTTGAGATCTAACATTTTACCGTTCTCTTTTCCTCTGACCCAAAATATGTCCCTGTTGGTCCCATGCAATCTCTATCACTAGGCAGGGTGGGATGCGGTGTTCTTTCTAGTAGACAGAACTGCTACTTTCTAGTGAGAAAGTTGATGTTTCTACTACAAAGGATTGTCCTAATTGGGTCCAGGAGACACAAAGAGGCCTGAGACCTGGACTGACCTTGAGGAGCATGTGGTCCAGTTAGTGATAAATGGGTACAGCACAGGAACCGACAAGGTGAGATGGTGTTCCAGGCTCCAGTCAGCATCACTGGGCAGCCCAGGATGCTGGGAAGAGGGCAAGAAGAAAGTGCACCTGGAGCCTTCCACCTGGGTTCTTGCCTCCTCACCACCTGGTCCCTGGCTGTCTTGATTATCTGGGTCTTCTGTCTCATACAGCCATTCCACAGAGAACATGATGTCCCCCCAGAATCCACTTCCTTTCTCCCAACTGACCCCTCACAGCACCCGAACTCCCGCCCAGCCTGTCAGCCTCGCCTGGCTGCCACAATCATGCCTGCTTGGCATTCCAGCAGGTGGCCGCCATTTTCCAGAATGGAGTGTGGAAAAATGATATTTTTCATCTGCCATGATAACATCCCCCAAATTAAGAAGAAAAAAGCCAGGAACTGGTATTTTACAAGGTCACACTTCATTTTCCCTGGCCGGATGCAGCCCAGGGCTGAGGGTTTGTTTTCTAAGAAGTCAGTGGGGACACTGGGGGCTATCTGGTGGGATCTGTGCCCTCAGAGTTCGGTGACTTTTTTACAGGACATTCCTAAGTGGGAGAACATAAAATTGTGCAGAGAACTGCTATAACATCCAGCCGGTCAGGGAGGATTTGTCAGATCAGCGAAGGCTAATTCTGAGCGTTCCCTGCTGGGCTTCCTAACACATTGGGACACTCAACTGAGCTATCTATTAAGAATATTTTCCTAAGTCATTTGTGTTAGGTTATAGGCTATAAACTGCTTATTGTTGCCTGTCCGCCATAAATACAAAGCAATCATTTTTAATGCAAGCAGCTGTTGGGCTGGCTTCCCCAAGATGCTTGGCCCAGGGACTCAGGTTCTGCTGCGTTCTCCTTCATCAAGTGCATTTCTGATTGTTTTTCTGCTCCGCTGCATGCCACTCACACGGGTGGGGGCGGCGATATACATCTTCATTGCGGAGCTTTGGTTGGATATGGGATTTCTAAAAATATCCAAAAGGAATTGAAGGTGCAAGGGGGTAAATTGGTTGTATGAAATTTGATATGACTCAAGCCCTAATCACAGCTTCTATTTAAAAAAAAAAAAAAAACCTTGGAAGCCCCAACCCATTTTCTAACCTCCAGCAATAAAATATGGGATTTTGGATTCTATTTATTGAAGATATATTCATATATATTTATTGATGATATATTTTTATATCTTTGTGTATTTATTGAAGATAAACATTTTGAGAGTATATTTGTTTTAGATGTCGGATTATAGTTATTACTCAAAAATTCTTTTGGGCTGTCTACAATGTACAAGGGCACTATGCTAGGTACTGGGGACATAAAAGTGAGCCCGAATTGACATGGTGCCTGCTCTCCTGTCTCTTACAGTCTCATAGGAGAGACAGACTGATCAAACAGTGACATAAATTGTGATATGGGATAAAAAGGATAATTTTTAAAACTAATAAAATGCCTAATATAGTGATCCATGAAGATTTTCCTAAGCAGCAGCATTTGAGCTGAGACATGAAGGGTAAGTGGAGTTAACTCAGCAAGGGAAGAGGGGGAATGAGGAAGAAATTTCCAGGAAGACATAAAGGCACATTTGAAGGCTGGGAGGTGGGAATGAGCATGATGCATTATAAGAACCAGAGGTGGCCGGGGTACCTGATGCAGAGTGGGAGACAGAAACAGCACAGGTGAGGCTGGAGAGGTGCTCAGGGTCTAGATCTAGCAGGGCTGTGGGAGTGTCTTAGTCTATTTTCTGTTGCTCATAACAGAGTACCTGAAAGTGGGTAATTTATAAAGAAAGGAATTTATTCCTTAAAGTTACAGAGGCTGAGAAGTTCAAAGCAGAGGGGCCACATCTGGTGAGAGCCTTCTTGCAGGTGGGACTTTCTGCAGAGTCCCAAGGCAGTGCAGGGCATCACACGGTGAGGGGCCGAGTGTGCTAGATCAGGTCTCTCTTCCTCTTGTAAAGCCACAAGTCCCACTCCCATGATAACCCAGTAATCCAATAACCCCTTAATCCATTAACCCATCAATGAATTAATCCATTCATGAGGGCAGAGCACTCATAACCCAATCACCCCTTGAAGTCCCCACCTCTCCATACTGCCACATTGGAGATTAAATTGCAACATGAGTTTTGGAGGGGACAAGCATTCAAACTGTAGCAGGGGGCTATGTGAAGAGGAGTTTGGTCCTCATCCTGAAACCAACAGGAAGCCATCAGAGGCAATAGCAGTTGGGACCTCAGAGAAAAACTGCTGGTTTCCTTGAGCCATACGTAAGTGAGATGTTGTGGATAATTTAAAGAAGGCATTCTTTTCATGGGGTGGATGAAATTGAAGAAGGTTGTTGAGGCACCCCCCCCCAGCAAAGCAACATCAAGAAATCATTATCACCTCTTGAACAAGGGAGGAAATAGTGAGAGTTGGAGCCGGAGGGGGACCGTCCTGCAGGAGCTGTGGTTATGGAAAACCACAGTCAATGACAGAACTGCAGTGTTCCAGTGGGAACAGGTGCCTCCGACTCTTTCGGCTCTTGCCCTCTGGTCTCTGCTGGACCCTTTGATTGGCTGAACCCAAACACAGCCAGAAAGAGAGATCTGTTAAGATCAGCAAGCCTTCCCCTGACAACCAGGCCATAGATTCAGTAGGGCGGAGAAGGATGAGGAGCAGCATTGGAGGGGCAGGTGGACAATAACCAGCACCAAAGGTTTTAGCCTATGAGCGGCATGATCAGATCCGTGTTACAAAACTGACCATTCCAACTGCTCTTCAGAGAACTAACGAGTAAAGATTAACAGCAGGAGGACCAGTAAAAAAGCATCTATAATAATCAAGGAAGCAATAATAAATTGCAGCTTAAGCCAGGGTGGGGACCAAGGTGATGGAGAGAAGTGGACTGAGTTAGGGATTTCTAACATAGTGGAGCTTGGCCAAGACTGGAAGGAACTTGGCAGCCTTCAAACTGCACCCAGCCATTGCTGTGAGATAACCGAAGCTTGGAAGAAAGGCGAGACTTGAGCCAGAGGTAGAGTTCATCCCCCACCTCTTCTACTGTACAGGCTCTGCCAACATGCTCTGTCTGGATCAAACCTTGCTCGTTATTCGCCAGGACAAATTCCTTTCTTCTCTAAGTCCTCTAAGGGTCGCTTTGGCAATGCTCACTCTCAGAAGCTTGACTTTATCTTCCTGACCATAGTTTCTGGACTCCATGACCTCCTTACTGGGAAGACCTGAACATTAGCTGCCTTGTAGAGCTGCACCCCCAGAGCTTACCTCAGTGGCTGGGTCAGGATAAACAAGGGGTGCTGTGCTGGATGATGCAAAGCACAGTTTCTTTGCACCGTTACTTCTATGAGTAAATAATTACTGGCTGCTGGCTCTTCTCCAAGCAACACTTGAATCCTGCAATCATCCGTGAACATGTGTATGTATACATATGTATATAACCACACTTTCACAAATGAGCAAACTGAGGCTCAGGTAGGTTAACCAACTTGCCCAAAGTCCACAGTTGGTAAGTGGAAAAGCCCAGACTCAAACCAAAGTCTTCCTAACCACTAAATGTTCATGTTCCTAATGACTACACCCTACTGCCTCTCACCTGCATGGCCCAGCACTGTGCTAGGGTCTTGTTTGAGGCATGAGGTTGGGGAGGTGGGGAGTTAGAGGCATCAAAAAGTAGGAAGTGGTATTAATAGATAGTTACAGGCGGTGACCATCCGAATCTGCCCTCCCTGTATGTATGCACTGCTCATTGTGTCAAGAGCAGGAGTCTAATTTCCCTCTTTTTGAGTCTAGGCTTCCTGCAGTGATTTTGCCTTAACCAACCTGAATCTGAGATTTCTGAGGCTATGCTGCAAAGAGCTGCTTCCCCTTAGAAGCCAGCTGCCAGGCTGTGACAAGTCTAAGCCACATGGAGAGGCCACATACAAATGTTCCAGGTGATAGCTTCAGCTGCTGCTCTGCACCAGCAGCCAAGGATAACTGCATCCCATGCAAGTCAGCCATTCTGGGTACCCAGGGTAGTCAAGCCTTCAGATGACCACAGCCCCGGCCACGATCTGACTATAACCACATGTGAGAAGTCCATGTGAGAACCACCCAGAAGAGCCCAGTCAACTCGAGAACTTTGCGAAGTACTAATAATTTTGCTTTAACTCACTTAAATTAAGTGGGGTTTGTTATGCATTAATAGAACACAGGGTAAGGTTTCTTGTATGAACAATATTTAGGCAAATGGAACATAACCATAGACTTCCACTCTCAAGCAATTGCTAATAAGCAGCCACTTTCCTGGAAGCTTTCCCTCCTCTGCACAAATCTGCATCCTCCTATTTCTTGAGCCCAGCCTCCCTCTTTAGTCTGCAGGGGTTTCCCTTCCTGTGCAGGTCTCACTGTGCAAGTCAGAGCCCAGCAGGGAGGATGGGAGCTCCTTGGTCCATACCTCTCTGTCTTCCCTTCCCTCCTAGCAGGTGTGGTTTCCTGCTGCAGCTGTCCTTCATCTGCCACGCCAGGTGCATGACTCAGCATGGCACCCCTCTCCCGTCCCTGCTAGGCTCTCCTGTTCCTAGTCTTCCCCCAGCCAGATGGCACTTGTGCTCTCTGGAGGGCATTTCATGCACATGACGTGCCGTTGCAGGCTCAGTCCACTCTATATTCCAGGCTACGGATGACACAGACCAGATTAATGCATGAGCACTGGGCAGCTGTCCTAAGCACCAATCTATGGGGGTAACTAAAATGTCCGTGGAATAAAACTGGAGTAGGAAGCCGGTTAACTCAGGTCTCTACACATGACTGCTAACAAAACTGGTGAAACAGAAATTGGTTTGGCTGCAATTAAACACTCCCTACTGCAGCCAGCCCAGCGTATCTCTGTTGGTAGTTTTGTGTTAAGTGCATGCGATTTACACAGTATGTCTAAGGCCTCACCACTAACTTTGAGACTGGCCCTCTGAGAGCTCCCTGTAACAGTCTAGCCTGCTGACATTCTGAAACTGAAACATTCATGATGCTGGCTGTGCTCTTTACTGGGAATAATTTATTAGAATGTCTGTGTTTAAATAGTTTAATATGCCTCTTAAGAAATTGTCTAGTTCAGAAAATCACATGTATTATGTACATGGAATGTAAATCTTTATTTTGAACATAAGAAAACATATACTTTACGCCAGGAATGGTGGCTCATGCCCGTAATTCCAGTGACTCGGGAGGCTGAGGCCAGAGGATTGCCGGAGTCCAGGAATTCGAGACCAGCCTGGACAACATTGTGAGACTCTGTCTCTAAAGAAAAAAAAAAGAAAGAAAGAAAACAAAAAAAGCATATACTTTTGTGACTTTTTCCCATTCCTCCCTAAATTTTGAGCAGACACGTAAAGAGTGATAGTGTAAAGAGGCCCCAAATTCCTCCCCTGACACGTTCATGTCTCAGTCTGGTCTGGGTGCATGGATAGTGAGGTTTTGGGGACAGAGGGGCAGATATTCATAAAATTGCACTAGAAACCTTGTCTTTCCACTCGTATTTATTTCCTTGTAAAATCAGATCAAAGCGAATATTCAAAGTAACCTTAATGTGGGAATGAAGCAAAACAAATCAAAAGCAGTCTGAAATATAAGTCAGGAGATGGGGAGGAACAGATCACCTATTTGGGCTTGGGGTTTTGAGAGAGACTGGGTGCTGTTGGCATGTCTAGGAACCTCAGATCTTTTTCAGCTCCCTTAGGTAGATCCAATGCCTCCTACTCCAGTTAATACTTCCTTCATTCATGGCCAGCCACTCTCTCCCTCCACTTTAAGTGAAGAAGTGCTCACCAATTGTTGGGGTTGGGGAACTCTCTTGCACATGTGTCCTATATGCAATCTCAGGATCACAAAGATGTCACTTCTGGCCCTCTGAAAAGCAGAGGCCAAGATGGGATTAGACATACAAGAGATTTATCAAGGAAATGTCTGTGAGGAAGCAGGGAGGGCCATCAGACTGCAATGCTGGTCTGGCCCTGAGAAGGAGAGAGGGAAGGAAGCAGGGTTGGTTGGATAGGCAGAGACTCACACTGTGGCACAATGCCAAGGAAGTTTTGTCCAGGCTTATGGAGGGTTCCAGAGCCAACTTATCCAGGATCTCCCAGAAATGGGACTGCCTTAGTATCCTTCTTGTGCTCAGTTATTGGCAGACAGCAGCACAAGGGGTCAGAGCATATGCTATAATGGATTCGTAGCATAGCAGCTGGGGGTGTCTGTCAGTTACAGGCCCTGCGGTGCAGAAGGAGATCTGAGTGGTGCATTTTCATGGCCACTGCAGCCATACACGCCTCAGTGCAGCAGGAGCCCACGGATGAACAGGAGAGTGATATCAGCACATAAGGGGATGCCAGACACCAACGTGACCCACTTTGCCCAGGGCTGAACTCACATTTCAAATGAAGGATGCAACTATTCTCAGGCTTCTGACTTTTGGATGCCAGGCAAGCACTAGCATTCACTCCCTAGTTCAGCTACTGCATGCCAGCCTGGAAAGTAAGAATCACTTCTTACATTTTACCTAAAAGAAAATGTAATTCAGGTTCCAAACAATCGATTTTCATCTGGACTTTGGGGCTTGCAGGCATTGAAACACAAATGATTATCAACAATAAAATATTTTAGTTCTCATGATGGTGTAGCCATCAGCAGAGAATACCAAGGAGTAGGATAAGATATCTCCCTTTACACACTGATATTGCTATGTGGCCGAGAAGATGATTGCAATCACTTCTTTTCAAAAATATTTTTCAAATGCCGTATGTATTGTCAGGAATTGCTAGACTAACAGGTAGATTTATTTGGGGTTGTTCAAGAGTGAAGAACTAAGAGTCTGTGGGTGGAAGTCATAGGAAGATAGATTTGAAATAACAAAGAATATCTTAAAATTTTTCGAGAATTCTGTCCTGAGCCTGAACACGTGTCACCTTCCATTGTGCTTACAAGCCCTTTACTCATGTGACGGTTGTCCCGGGGATCACACTTTATTCCGGTTAGTTATTTACAGATTTATTTCCCTTGATAGTCTGCAAAATTACCCAAGGACCAGGAGCACATGTATTAATTAACTAATTAAATAATTAACTCATCATGCACATATTTATTCAACAAAAGTTTGCCACGCTTTGTCTGCGCCTGCTATTGGCATCTGGGGAAACAGAGATAAGTAAGATACAATACCTGTCCTCCAGGAGAAAAAGATGCAAAGACATCAATAGAATCCTGAATGGCGTGTGCTGTTGTCAAGGTATTTGCTGCAAAGAACAAGAGCACCGAGGAGGGAATAATGAGCTCTGCTGAGGGGGCAGCAATGAAGGAATTCCTCATAGAATGGATGACTCCTGAGCTGCCTCGTGAAGGACGGATGGGTTATCTAGGCGTCTATCCCTGGCTTCCAGCACAAATGAATCCTCAGTTCCTCTCTGCAAAATATTTAAATGAATGTGTGAAGATGAATAAACAGTGTGGCTGAGAGTGTGTTTACCTGATCGCCGGCAGGAAACATGCTGGTAACAGCACCTCCCTGCGACCCAGAAGTGGGCTCACTTTTTCCCCCCACACAACTGCGCCCGTCCTGCCACGGCGATCGGTTCGGGAGTGCGGATGTCGTTGACGTTGCTCTGGTGAGGCTCATCCCAGGACTTGGCTGAGCAGTGGGAGGGGACAATCTCACTTTCTGCTGGACCTGGAGCTGTGAGGATGTCAGCCTGGGGCTTCTGGGGGCCACGTGACGTGGAAAAAATCTGCCTGAGGAGGAAATCACGTAGAGCAAGTAGGACTGAGAACTGGAGAGAGAGAGAAATTGAGTCCTGATGACATTGCATCCTGGATCCTGTAGTGTAAGTGGGTCCATCCTTGTCTGCTCTTTCTATGATCATTAAATTACTTTTGTGGGGAGGGCCAGTGAAGCCAGTTTGAGCTGGCTCTTCTCTTACTTGCAGCCAAAAGTGTTTTGGGAGCCTTCACAAAGTACTGAGTTCTCCACTTCCAGAACGATTCACATAAAAGGATGACAAGCCTATGAGAGAAGGAAACGCTGCATTATTGCGGAACCCCACGTTGTCTTAGCCTTGCTGATTGAGGCTGGAAATTTGTGTCTACTACCTAAAGCAGAGAGTGCATGTGGAAGAAAAAAACGCAGGACGAGGGAGGGAATCTGTACCATAATATCAACCAGACTGCCCTGCAGGCTTCTAATAAAGGCTTGAGATGTTTACCCAAAGTATCATTTCAGAATGTCTATTTACTTTCTACATTTTGAGTGGAGAAAAGATTGACCCAAACCTGAGAGAACTGACACGTACAGAATAGTTGTTAAAAAGAATCAAGTGTGTAGGCTTGTTAAGAGAAAGAGACGTGGCTGCCGAGATGTGGCAGCTCAGGAAGGCATTTTCTTTTTCCTCTTTTCTCTGAGTGCATCATCTAGGGAGCAGTTACTGCCAAAATTCAAGGTCCTCCCAACTTCTCAACAAACGGGAACATCCTCCTCATGGTGCCAACCTTGGCAGGAACCAGAGGAAAAAGTGCCCACTATCCCCAAGCCATGGATTTGAGTCAAAAGGCCAGAAAATATGTACAGCACATCTAGGGCAGGAGAGCAGACACTGAATGAGAGCGAAGGCTAAAACTGGAAAAAAAATGGATTTTATGAAGCAGACACTCAAATATTAAATAAATAGCTGACACCAGAAGGACAGAGAGTGTCTCCTGACTGTTTAGAAACCACTGGACTCTGCTTCTGTTTATAAAGACAACATGTCCTACAGAACCAGTTTTCCCTGTTCCCATGGATTCTGGTTCAAGTTTTGTCGATAACTGGTTATTCGATATTAGACAAGTTATTTAATCTCTGTGGATCCCAGTTTTCTCTGCTGGAAAATGGGCTTAGATAAAATGTTTTCCCAATTCATGTTCTTCAAAATATGAAGAACTGGATGCACATGTGGATGTTAAGGATCTTGGTATATATTACAGTAAAAAAGCATATTTAACTTTGTTTTGCCCAGTATGGCTCAAATTTATTTGAGAACAGAACATCTTTATAAAAAAAATCGAGCTACATATACTATTCTGTATAGGTTGAGAAATGCTGGTTGTGGCAGATACTTGAATTCACTTTCCCAACTTCCTTTTTTACCATCTTTCTATTTAGAGATCTTGGGAACAAAAACTATGTTTCTCAGACCTCCTTGCAGCTAGCACTGTGCATTTGGATTACATTCCACCACTTAGATGTACCATGTAATCACGGGAGACAGGGGAGATATTTTCATTTCTTGCCCAATCCTGATGATACACTGACTCGATGATCTCTCAAGCTCAGTTCGACTCTATGGGATGTCTCTGTCTTTTCTCTTGGCCATATCTACGCTTAGGAAAACAGCTTATTAAGATATAGTGGGTCTAGTCCATGTCTTCTCTTATGAGTTGTAATAAATCCCAACAAATAGTCCCAGGATAGATCAGGGAAGGGTACATGCTAGCTGGGATTCATCTTTCTCTGAAGTTCTCATCATCTTTTACAGTTCTTTTCTGATTCAGTAGGACATAGTTCATCTTCCTGGGGTCTCACAGCAAGTCCAAAAAGAGAGACTTGCAAGAGTTGAAACTGTAACCGTGGTGCCCCATGGACCCTCTGACAGCCATTACAAAGCTGGATTGAGAAACTGTCCTTTTTAAAATCCTCTGTTGTTAATTTATAGAGATGATTATATTTTTCATCACACTCCAGGACCATCGTAAATGGTGCTACAGTAAGAAAGATGGCTCTGAGAGGGCAGAGACCTAGCTCTGGCTCCCTGAGGACTCCGTAAGCAACCTTGGTGAGGAAAAATAACCACTCTGTCCCTTAGAGTCACTGGTCTAAAACTGACAAAGTGCCATTTTCCCTGGCTTCCAGTACTTTAGACAAATAAGAGACCCTGTGGTGCAATGAGCTGTAAAACTGAGTTTTAAGTGGGTGTCAGATATTGCCACGCTCAGTCCTTCCCTTGACTACATAGAGGTTAAACATTAGAAGTTAGACTCATCAAAACATGGGATGAAGAGAAGCTCTAGGAGGCTCGTTCTCTGGCAAAATTGCGAGGTACTTAAAACTTGCCTTTATCTTCCTCCAACAGAGAAAAACTCCAACTTTCAGTACCAGAAACCTTTCCCCACTCTCCCTCTGCCCCCTAGAACTGTGCAGGATTGCAGCTGTGTCCTCCTTCCTAGAGAAAGAACGAATAGAAAGTCACTTATCCTGAGGCTGGCTCTCATTAGCCCTGGCGAACCTCAGAGAGTACAGGTGCCATGCCAGGGCCCCCTACCTAGAAACCCCACTCAGTTGGTCTTGGACGGGGCCCAGGTATACTAACTATTCAAAAGCTCCCATGGGTTGAGAACCACAAGGATACTGTTACCTAAAAACACCTCTTCACATAACATCACGGAAGGGGTTCCAGGGATGAATTCATCTTGCTCCACTCCCACTCAGGGTTTCCATAGAGCAGGTTATTGCCATTCACTTTTATTCATAAACTCCAAAGTCGCCAAACTCAGAGTGTGGCTCTTAGCATAAATAAGAAGCTCATAAAATCTTGCAACAATGCCAAGGTTAGCTCAATACGGAGCTTCTGTCCAGTAGCCAGTGCCCTGTTCCTGAAATTCTGTGCCCATTCTGATTACTTGCTTAATTAGGGTCAGTTATTCCACATTTGAATATATCCAGAATCTCATTCTCATCCCCTGCCTGGTGTCCTGTCCCTCATCTAACCCTCCTGTACTAACCTGATAGACTCACATAATGATGAACATATGGGATTTTGAGTTAGACCTTGTTCAAGTCTTGAGCCCATCACTCTGTGACTCAGGATACCTTGGGAAAATTATTCAGAGCCTTGGTTTCTTCATCTGTAGAGCAGAATGATATCACCTATTCTATTTGGTTTAGGGCTTGATATATAGTAAATACTCAATAAATGTTAGGTCTCCTTCCCCCAATCTCATTGTTAGCCTTGTACTTATTTCTACCTATTGTCTATGTCTCTCAAACATCAAGAATGTGATGAACAGCCCAAAAGATATCTAAAGTAGGATTTGGAGTATCAGCAGGAAGATGTTTTAGAGATAGTAAGACCTTTTTGTTGCAATTTAAATGACAACTTCTTGGTCCCCACTAATCTCTCTTAGTTCCACCATAGGGATGTAAGGCACTTAGTTGTGGGATTGGGAGAAATAACGGATATGATGGGAGGAGTGAGCTGAAGAAACCTTCCGATAGTCACTTGCAGGAAGCTGAAAAATAAACCCAGAGATCTGGAAAGGACAGCCCACCAGATGTCCAACTAGGAAGCAGAAATCCTGGCTGGATTCTGTTTCAAACCACAGAATCTGAATTTTTTGAAGGAAGCATTAAAAACAATAAATTACCCCAAATGGCAAAGTTAGAATTCAACTGCCTCAAACCATAACAACTTAGGCACTTACAAAAAAGAAATATTCCAGATGGCAAAGTGGAAGGATGAATTATAGAGAAGGAAGTGGCTAATATCCTGTGTAAGACTTTGAAGCAAAGCAAAGAGAGAACCTTGCTGGAAGGAGCAGGCTAGGGAGCCTGTTGTTTCTGGGAGACACAAATGGGGTGCCATTCGACCAGGGTCAACAGGCCCCACTGGGCAGTCCTGGTTTTTCAGGGCTCAGGCATGATTTCAAGTTACTTTCCATTTACCAAATGGAACAAATGGCTCTGGTGGCCTCAGGCACATGTCTGCAGTAATGACTTGAAACTTCTAGGACTTTGATTTGACATGGTCCAGCTGGCCTCACTGCCTTGTTCAGGGTTCCATGGGCCTAGGTATGATTTTAAATTGTTCTTGGTTCCTTTTCATCTTCTGCCTCTACTTACATGAGGTCACTCCAGCCCTCAAATCAAAAAGATTGGATCTGAACAGCTGAACTGAAGGCAGTCCAAGGACCTTGGCTGCATCCTGGTCAACAGACCCTTAGTCCTGTGGCTTCTCAAAATGTAGTCCTCAGACCAACAATCTCATCATTGCCTGGGAGATGATTGGAAACACAGCACTCCAAATCTACCAAATAAGAATATGCATTTGGACATGATATGATGTGCAGGTTTTTCATACGCATGTTAAGGTTTGAGAAGCAATGTTCTAGTAGATTTTATAAGCAAAAAAAAAAAAGGATGTAGGCCCACAAAAATCCCTGTATCCATCAGAAACTACATTGCCCGTTGAAGTTGTCTAATCTTTTCAACAGTGCTGCACACCTCAAAGAGTCTGCATGTCTCCTAATAGCGCTACTAAGACCTTGACCCTAATACTGACAATAAATACCTTTCAGCCTGAAGTTGGATCCATAAGCCAAGGGCCATCTAGTGCTCAGCCTCAGCCTCCATTACTCCAAAGTTTCTCCTCCTTCTCTCATGGGGCAATCCATCCCAGCTGGAGGAAAGTTATGGAATGAAAGAACGTTGCATAAACCTTCTACTGGTTCCCCATCACATTCAAAAAATTTAAATTCCTTATTGTGGCCTTACAAGAGCCTCATGGGCTAGCACCAGACCACACCTTAGATTTCATTTCTTGCCCTCCCCCACTCTGTTGCAGCCATTCTAACCTTCTGTCTTTCCGGAACATACAGTTCATTCCCAGCTTCGAGCAATTCCAGTCATTGTTTCCTCTATGGGAATGCTCTCTTTCCTCACATCTTATCATTACTGACTCCTCATCATTTAGGGGTCAGCACAAATGCAGTGTCCCTAGAAAGACCAGCCCTGCTACACCATCTAAAATCCCACTCCACCGTATCTATCTGTCGCATTACTCTGTGCGACACTCTTCAGTGCACTTAACATTACCTGGCTTCTCTTGTTTATATTTACTGATGAATTTTTGCCTCCCTACCACACATAATATAAGCTTTATAAGAGCAGGGAACAAGTTCCTATTATCGATTGCTATGAGAGGACTTCAAAAATTCCTAGGGAAAATGGGATTAAAAGATAAAAATAAAAAATATAAACTTTATTTCTCAAAGTGGGCTCCATCAAGTTCAAGACACTTTTGTAAACAATGCTACTAGCCATCGAGTCCATGCCTAAATATCTAAGA
Source organism: Propithecus coquereli (assembly GCF_000956105.1). Taxonomy (NCBI): domain Eukaryota; kingdom Metazoa; phylum Chordata; class Mammalia; order Primates; family Indriidae; genus Propithecus; species Propithecus coquereli. The sequence continues at coordinate 783,764 of NW_012148631.1, forward strand.
GTTCTGGGAATTTAACCATGTCAATGCTGTCTTTTTTACATTATTAACTGAAGGAAAGTGGATGTCCTTTCAAGATTTTTTTAAGACTAGGAAGCAAAAATAAGTCAGAAGGAGCCAAAACAGGACTTTAAGGTAGATGCTTAATAATTTCCAATGAAAACTTAAAAAAAAAAATTGCCCTAGTTTGATGGGAGGAATGAGCAGGAGCATTGCTGCGGTGGAGAAGGACTTTCTGGTGAAGAATTCCTGGGTGTTTTTCTGCTAAAGCCTTGGCTGACTTTCTTAAAACACTCTCATAATAAGAAGATGTTATTGCTCCTTGGCCCTCCAGAAAGTCAACAAGCAGAATGCCTTGAGCATCCCAAAACATGTTGCCATGACCTTTGCTCTTGACCAGTCTGCTTTTGCTTTGACTGGACCACGTCCACCTCTTGGTAGCCACTGCTTTGATTGTATTTTGTCTTCAGGATCATACTGGTAATGTTGCATCTCCTGTTACAATTCTTAGAAGAAATACTGCAGGATCTTGATCCCACTTGCTTAAAATTCTCATTGAAAGCTCTGCTCTTGTCTGCAGCTGATCTGGGCACAACTGTTTTGGCACCCATTGAGTGGAAAGTTTGCTCAACTTTGTGTAAACTGACCCAATTGAGATGTCTGTGGTGTTGGCTATTGTTTGTGCTATTAATCACCGGTCCTCTTCAATTAGAGCATCAACAAGATGAATTTTTTCCTTACACATTGATTTGGAAGGTCTGCCATTGTGGGCTTCATATTGAACATCATCTCATCCCCTCTTAAAATGAGTTATCCATTCGTAAGCTGCTGATTTCTTTGGGGCATTGTTCCCATAAACTTTTTGCAAAACATCAGTGATTTCACCATTCTTCCACCTAAGCTCCACCATAAATCTGATGTTTGTTCTTGATTCAATTTTAGCAGAATTCATGTTGCTCTGATAAGGGGTCTTTTCAAATTGATACCTTATCCTTCTTAGTGCCTGAAACTAGATCCTGTTCGGACAGGTTATATCAAGTTAATATGAGTTTGTTTTGGTGAAAAAAAATTTGAAATTCACCCATAGTATTTTCATAGTAAGCATTTTCCATGAGCATTTTGAAGACCCTTCGTATAGTCCAAGTGCCTAGAACAGTGCCTGATAGAGTATTTATTCAACGGATGTTTGCTGAATTTGAGTAATAAGGCCAGGGTGAAACTACTGACTTTTGCATTATTTGTGCATTCCTGCTTTTCATGCTCTAACCATTTTTCTCATGACCACAGATAACTCAGAAGGGCTAAGATGATGGCAGAGCCTGAGTTAGTGATGCTTTAGGTCTGGCCCATAGGATTAAGATAGGTCATGTTACGGTCACTTCAGAGCTATGTGGTGGTCACTTCAGAGCTGTGTGGTACTTCGATACAGCGTAGTTATATAAACCCATGTACAAAGCACTGTGAAATATAAAGGAGAATGTTACAAGTGTCCTGACCTCAAGGGCCTCTCCTTAATCAGGCAAACAGGCAGATAAGCAAATGGTTTTCATGCAGTGTGAAAAGTAAGTTCAAGTTACAGTTGTACAAAGGAAGAACACAAGTTTAATGAATGAGGAGAGTTAAAGATATCTTCTTCTTGTTTTGGGTTTTAAAGAACAAACAGGAGTTTTCCAGAGACACATAAAGGTATACCAGGCAGAAAAAATGACATGTGCAAAGGTACAGAAGCAAACAAGAGCCTGTGCAAACTGCAAATAATTTAGTAATGCAAGAATGCAAAGTATACAGTTTGGGCTGGCAGAAGAAACAAGGCTGGAGCAAGAGCCAAGGAGTGTGTAATAATACATCTCCTTGAGGTGCTAATCCCACTTTATGTTTGAGGTCAGATGCAAATATCTCCATTTTTTTTTCAGTCCAAATGAGCCAGCAGTGAGTTTAGCTGAGAGCGTGTTGCAACCTCCAGGCCTCCTCTGTGCTCCCCTTGGGCACCATGAGCACCATGCCCAGTGATCCCCAAAGCCCCCACATGCTGGACCCATTAGGCATTGCGTGCCCCACTCTCTGAGTCATTTCCCCCTCTGCCAGTAGGGAGTGAACCCAGAGGAACTCTCCACTAATTGAATTTGAGATGACTCACTCTAAACCAGGGACTTGAAACTTGAAAACCTCAACAGCAATACCTTGGCAGTTAAGACTCTTGGTTCAAGTTGTCCAGTCTGGGGAGCAAGTGGGAGTTAGGAAGTGGAGGGGGTGTATCTGGGAAGGAGGGAGGTTGGAGACAGAGACTTTGGGTTTTCTCAGAGAGCTGGAAAGGACAACAGCGTTCACTGAATGTCATTTCTTGTTTGAGCTTCAGCCGGTAGCCAAGAGCTTAAAAAAAAAATTACACTCAAACATGTTTCGTTTGGCACACCTAGTTTCGTTTATAATATTTGCTGCAATATTTTACAAATAAGTAGCTTTCACACTAAGTACTAGATTTCTGGACTCTGTTAAAGATTCAAAAGACCTGGCAATAACGCACTGCAAGTGAAGAATGGGTCCCCCTACTATGGGATGTGTGCTCCCTCGGTTTCTGCAGTCCTCACCTCACCTTTTACATTCTGGTGCCGTTGCACTAATACCAAGGATGCTTCACAGGTTTACTGTTCCTTTTTGGCTCCTTTAGGCAATTGCGTTTGCAACCTCTATTCCGAAGCTATCAATGAGTGAGATGAACTCTGATGACATTTTCAGTACAGAGGAATGGACCTCAAAATAGTATCTCTTTGGCAAATTTCATCAGCTCAATGCCCAAGAATTCATTAGAAAATAATGTAATGAAAGGGCATGAAAGTCACAAATGTCCATCCTCCCCACTTTTTGTATTTCGGCAGAATACATGTTAATATATATGAGGCTGACTTTATATTTATTGTTTTGTCTTATGTTTCCCATCATAATTGCATCATGGTGTATATTTAGTGGATTCTCAATCAATGCATAATAGATGGAATATCATTGCTGGTCCAAGTGTGTGTGTACCTTGTGCCCTCTCCCAGGGGACCTGGCACCCAGGACACTGCATGGAATGCTTTGCTATTCCCCCCATCTATTCATATTTCAACGCTCCCCTTCCTTCCATCCATACTCTCATCTGCCTGCTCTTCCAAGAAACTTTTGAAGACTTCCCCAGGCTGGAAACATTAGCTTCCGCTTCACTATTCTAAATTAGTACTTGATTTTGTTATGTAATGTCCCGAGTCTTTGTTTCCTTACGGGAAAAATAACATCTACTTCATAAGATCACTATATACATTGCATCTGGAACATGGTGAAAGTGGTGATGGCAAACACTTAAATATTGCTTACTATATGCCAGGAACCCTTTCAAGTGTTTTGCATACGTTGATCTATTTAATCCTCACAACATCACTATAAGATAGATATTGATGTTATCCCCATTTTACAGATGAAGAAGCTGAGGCAAAAAAAATGTTAAGTAATTTGTTCAAGGAACACAGTTAATAAATGCTGGAGATGAACATAGTCTATGGCTCTAACCACTAAATAGCACTGCCTCTTTTCTCAAGCGAATTCTGCATATATGGTAGTATCCTTTGTGTTAGATATTGCAAATTGTCTTCCAATATCCATTCTAACTAGTGCCATTTTGCATTTTCGATCACATGCAGCCTGATTAAATCCTACTTGCTTTTAAAGCATGATTTAACTAGCAGAAGAGAAAGGCAGGAATAAAAAGTCTCGAATAATATAAATGAAACCTTAAAATGTGGGATCCTCTGTCCTTCCTTCTCTTCCCTTATTTAGATTGGAGAGTATTCAGGCAAAGAACTCTTTTGAAAAAATAGCTGTATCAGCAGATCCTTCCTGAAAACTCTCTGCCTTCCAAAAGTACTATCCATCTAACATAGATGAAAAACACCCCTGAGGCCAAAGCAGACTTGGAACTATCTGAATGCAAATGGCATTGGTTTTCTATTTCATAATTTTCAGATAGCCCCAATTATAACACTAACTTACCTATGTAATTTGGGCACAGACTCTCTTATGTTTGTCCTTAGTTTCTCCATATATAAAATGAAGGACTGGAAAACACCACAGATGGAAAACAGATTTGCTTTTGTAGACCATATTCAATTGATTAGTTGTATCTGCCTGGAATACTGCAAGCCATAAGCAGTATTTGACCAGCAGTGTCTGCTGTTGGAGAGAAATGTGTGTCAGCATATTTGCCAAGAATTTGCCTCCCTGGATTAGACAATTCTCCAGGCTCCTGCACAATTTTATGTTCATGAAAATAGTCACAAAGAGAAAAGAGGATAACAAAGCAAAAGATGTGAATAATAACGTATTGCATATTTGAAATTTGCTAAGACAGATTCCAAGCATTTTCAACACACACACATACACACATACACACAAAGGGTAATTTTGTGAGATGATAGATATTAATTAACTTGATTGTGGTAAAGTTCACAATGTATACATATATCAAAACATCATGTTTTATACTCTATATACATATATACAACTTTTCAAACATACATCAATAAAGCTGGAAAAAATAAAGACATGTAAAAAAGAGATACAAATAGGATTGTTAAAAAAAATTGTGAGGAAAGAAAGTATAACTGTAGAATTACCATTTATACTGGAGGCAGTAAAGAGCAGAATTAATACTGCAGAAAATCAAGCCAGTGATGTGGTAAACAAATGTAAAATTAATGCACAGAAAAGAACCAAATGTGAATTGGAGCAGAGGGGAGGTGAATGTGGTTATAAAAAGGCAGCATGAGTGCTATCTGAGGTGATGGAACTGTCCTGAGTCTTGATTATGGTGGCAAACACAATGACCAGCATATGTAATTGAATTACACATAACTAAATACACACAAACACACTCACACACATATACAAATGAGTACAAATTAAACAGGGAATTTGAATAAGATTGGTGGATTCTATAAATGTCAATATCCTGGTTGTGATGCTGTACTATATTTACTATATTTTGGCAAGATATTACCATGGGAGAAAACTGGATGAAGGGTACATGGGATCTCTGTGTTATTTCCAACAACTGTACATGAATTTACAATGATCTCAAAATAACAAGTTTAACAAAAAGAGAACAGAGTCATAAAGACATAAAGGGAGAATTGGAGACAAGAGAATAGGGATCCACAGTATAAATAGTGTTATAAAATGGAGCTAGAAACAATGGTCAAAAGCAATAATAGATTTAAATATTTCTGTGTTGAAAAATGTCAATATTCATGGATTGAAAAATTGCACTACAATCTAGGCATAATGAAAGAAAAGAAATTTATTTTTAAACACACTGTCAACTTTCTATGTTATGAGGATTACAGCCAAAAATGACAACCAGAGGAAGTAGCCAGCAACCAAGAGCTATGAGCAGCCCTGGGGGCCACAATAGATGCTCACAGGTCAGTGACATTGACGGACCCCTCCCCTCCAACACTTGTTTTAGGGGATCCTTTCCCCCTTAAAACCATGGACTGGTGAAAATGGTACTGAATCACAGATATTGCATGAGGAACATTTGCACGGAGAGGGTGATTGGCTATGTTTCCCTACTTTTTTAAATGATTTCTTACCTGTCATAAACAATTTCTTTAAAAACATGAAAGTGACTTTTACAATTCCTATTTATTGATAGATGTGGATCTGGGTACAAAACAAATTCAATCATCCCTGTACTTTCCTTCAAAAACATTTTTTAACCTTAATGCAAGGCATTCTGTCAATGGCCATTTATAAACACTTGGTAGGTACAAGGCACTAGGCAATACAAAAGTATTGAATCAGGCAGGACCCCTACCCTGGACAGCCCATTGCAGATGAGCATGAGATGCTACCAATAAAAGCTATGATTTATTAAGTGCTATCTGCATTCTAGACACTGCATGTGTGTTTTATATATTATTTAATTTAATTTAATTATCCCAATAATTTCATTGATGGCAAGATTGGGATTTTACTTTATGTTTGTGTGACCCAGTGCTGTGCTCTCTCACTGTTTACTATTTTTCAAGATGAAGGTCAAATCATACAGCCACCATGAAATCTTCTCTAGATGTGTATATATTTATCATTCATTCATTCAACAAATACTGATTGACATCATCTAAATATCAGGCACTCTGCTAGGTCCTGGGGTAAATGATGAGAAAACCAGACAAGAATTGATGCTCAAGGAGCTTCGAGTCTAACGGAGGAAACTGGTATTAATCAAATAATCGAATGCATGTAGAGCTGTATGTGTCCATGGCAAGGGCTACAAAGGAAAGCTACATGCTGCTTTAAGACCCTATGAGGAATGGATTTGACTAAGTCAGGGAATCAGGGAGGGAAAGTTTCTCCAAGGAAATGACCCTCGATGGAAGGGAGGCACTCCAGGAAACAGGATGAGCAAAACCTATGTGGCGGGAAGAAGCGTGGCAATTACGGCAGAAAGAGAACCACCATGGGAAGAGTAGAGTGTGCTGCAAGATGAAGATGGAAACTTAGGAAGAGCAAGGATACGCCGAGTCTTGTGGTCCACGTAAGGATTTTTGCCTTAATCTGCAGACAAGGAGAAGTCTTTGGAAGGGTTTAGAAAAGACTGGTAGTGACATGATGCATTTTAAATTTTCAATCAATTCCTTTTCTTGCCTTCTATAGTCAAAGCTGTTCATGTGTATGTCTCACTTATATTCTGTCATATACTGTTTCCTGTGACATCAAATGACAAAATCTCATCTTCCAAATTAGATAATTAGGTGGGAGACTCCTTGAAGTTTGGGGCCACTTCTTAAATCAAATTTTACTGGATTTAAGACACCCAAGTAAGATGTATGTTTATTGTTATGTTCCACTAAAAAAGAAAAAACGCCGCCTATTGGACATGCCATCAGTTGTAAATAGTATCTCTATTCCAGAGATTGCAAAATGTGAAATAATGTGCATTTTTAACTGGATGAAATATTATACTTCCTTTGGTTCTCTTATAGTGTCTAGTGCAGAGCTGAATTTGTCTTAAGTGGAGTAAGAAGAGTGCCAGACTTCAAACGAGAAGACCGAGTTTGCAACCTAGTTCTGACACTCACCTGGATAAGAATGACTTAGCCTTTTTGAGTCCCAGTCTGCTCCTCTGTAAAATGACTATGTGACCCGTGAGGTTCCTCCCTGCTCTGCTGCTTCTCTGTGCAGTAGCTGCCTGTCAATAGCACTAGGAAGATGTCTTTGAGGCCTGTCTTTGTTGGACAGAACTCCTGGCAGGCAGCTGTAGCACTCGCTTATTCTTCTCCAGGCAGAAGACAGTGAGGAATGTGCCTGGAAGCCGCCACACAGCCCTGGACTAGACAGAAAACTGAGGGCTCAGAAAATCTGCTGACCAAGGAAAGTTTACGCAGGCCTGATGTTAACCGGAGCAAAGCATGGGCTGTGTTACGGATTGAACTGTGTCCCCCCGAAAGATAGTAAAGTCCTAAGCTCCAGTATGTGTGAATGTGAGTTTATTTGGATATAAGGTCTTTGCATATGGGTTAAAATGAGGTTGTTCGTGTGGGCCCTAATCTGACTGGTGTTCTTATAAAAAGAGGAAATTTGGACACAGAGAGAGACACATGGAGAGAGGAGAGAAATGAAGACACAGGGAGCATGTCATCTACAAACCAAGGGATGCTCGGGGCTACCAGAAGGAGCTACCAGAAGATGGGAAAGAGGCACAGGACAGATCTTCCCTCGCAGCCCTCAGAAGGAACTAATCCTGCTGACACCCTGATTTTGGACATCTAGCCTCCAGAACTGTGAGGCAACAAATTTCTGTTGTTGAAGGCACCCAATTTGCAGCACTTTGTTTTGGCAGCCCCAGGACACTAATACAGGCTGTTCCTAAAAGAACTGTTTTGCTGCAGTGATTTGGTGTCTTTGACTTCCCAACCTCCTCTGCTTATGAGAGAGATTATCCCAAACCAGGGCTTGGAAATAACATGACATCGTTAAGAGGGTAAAATTTGTTCTCATCACCCTCTCACATCTACTGCTTGCACCTGACAATTCCTTCTTGTGTCTCTGGCCTGCAGCATCCAGCATCCTCTGTGGCCTCCCCAGAGCCAGCAATACCTCGGGTGCCTTCCTCAGCCCCGCTGAAATCGCTGTGCTATGCTGACTTCTCATGGCTGGAAATTCAAGTGTGTTTGTTTATGGTTTAGGAAAATCGCCTTCCACCAGGAACTTGAATCAGTCCTGAAAATTAGGGAAAAATTATGGAAATGATGTTTTAACACTAGAAGTCAACTTAGAGACTACTCATCCAAGAGTTTCTGACTGATTCAAGGTCTGGATTAGAGGCCTGAGAAATCCGATGTTTGCATTCTCATGGGTGTCTGGGGACCACCTTCTGAAACCACTTTCTTTAAACCCAGAGGATGCTGTAGATCAGGTGATCATGCTTCTTACCCCATTCACTGAGAAGAATTGGCCACACCCTGATATGATAGTTCCGACCCTTGCCTGCACATCAGAATCACCTGGGGAGATCTAAAGACCCACCACACAGTCTGATTTAATTGGCCTGAGTGTTTAGTGGGATAAACACTATTTCACAAGCTGATGTGATTCCAATGTGTGGTCAGGGCTGAGAATCACTGCCCTGACATTTCAACTCTCTAAGGGTAAGTTATATAAACTCTTGGTCTTTCGTTTTCTCATCTATATAATGAGACCATAATGATACTTATTATGGTTTTGATGAGTAGCGAATGAGTTAATCAATTCAAAAGGTTTAGAAATATGTCCAGCATTTAGTAAAAGTGTGGCTGTTGCCATCATCATGCTGGTTGTAGTTGGTGTCTTCTTTCCTCTTTCCCGTTTTTCTGTATGCTCTGATTTTCACAGACTCTTTTATGATACATACAGGCAAGATTTTCAGTCTTTTCTAGAATGGGCTATATTAAAGCCACCAAAATTAAACAGGGTAATTTGATGCCCTTCAGCCCCTCCTTACCAACCCCCCAACCCAATAAAGGCCACTCTATTCTTTCAGTCAGTGCTGTTTAGTGCAAAGAGCACTGTACTGGGAGTCAGGAATATGTTTTCTTCTTTATGATCTGACTTCCAAAGCACTCTTGCTGAAAATCAACTGACCATAAATGTGAGTTTTACTGCAGGACTCCCAGTTCTACTCCATTGAGTTATATATGTCTATCCTTATGCCAGTGCCACACTGTTTTGATTAACGTAGCTTTGTAGTAAGTTTTAAAATCAGAATGTGTGAGTCCTTCAACATTGTCTTTTTTCAAGATTGTTTTGGCTATTCTTGTTTCTCTGTACTTTTGTATGAATTGTAGAATCAGTCTGTCAATTTCTGAAAAGGTGCAAGCAGGGATTTTAATAGTGATTGCATTGGATCTGTGGATCACTTTGAACAGTAGGTCATTTTAACAGTATTAAGTCTTTTGATCCATGAACATGGTGTGTCTTTACATTTATTTAGGTCTTTAATTTCTTTCAACAATGTTTTATTATTTTCAAAGTATAGTTATGTACTTTTTTGTGAAACTAATTTTTAAATATTTTAGTCTATTATTCTTTTTGATGCTAATATAAGAGGAATTTTCTTAATTTCATTTTCAGATTGTTCATTGCTCATATGTGGAAATACAGTTGATTTTTGTACATTGCTTTTATACCCTACAATCCTACTGAACTTATTTATTATTCTAATAATTTTTAGTGGGCTCTTTAGGATTTTATAAGATCTGTATACAAGATTATGTCATCTGTCTGCAAAGAGAAGTAGTTTTATTTCCTTCTTTACATTCCATATGTCTTTTATTTAACTTCCTTGCCTAATTGCATGCTCTTAACATGCAACAAACTTCTATTGTTCCAGTACAATAAAAGCGAAAAGTCTTGTTCATGATATTGGGGGAAAAACATTCAGTATTTAACAAGGACATATGATGTTCGTTGTGAGCTGTTTATAAATGCCTTTATCTGGCTGAGAAAGTCCCGTTTTAGTGCTATTAATAGTTGGTTGGGTGTTTTTATCAGGAAGTGGTGATTAGATTTTTGTCAAATACTTTTTCTGTATCTATTCAGATGATCATATGGTTTTTGTTCTTTATTCTATTGATATGTACATTACATTAATTGATATTGAGGTGTTAACCCAACCTTGCATTCATGGGTTAACATTCTTACATATTTTTAAAAACTGTTTATTATGAAAAATTTAAAACACTAAACAGTAGAGAAGATAATATAATGGACCCCCAGCGTCAACTGTTATAACTTCCAGAGCCAATTTTGTCTGTCTACACTCTCTACTTTGTTTTGCCACATTGAATAATTTTGAAGGAAATCACGGCAATTATATTTTTTGATCTGTTAATATTTAAGTATGTATGTCAAAAGTATGGCACTCTTTTAAGAAAAACATAATCATGGTATCAGTGTCATCTTAAAAAAACAGTAATTCTTTAATGTCAAAAATATCCAGTGAACAAATTTCCCTAATTATTGAAAGTCTCGTGACTTTCAGAAAACTGTGTTTGAGTCAAGATCAAGATAAAGTCTATACATTAAAATTGATTCATGTATCCTTTAGGTCTCATTTAACATATTGGATCACTACATCATTTCTTTTTTTTACATGAAGAAATTAGGTGATTTGCCTGGTAGCACTTTCCACAGTCTGGACCCTCCCAATTTCACCCCAGTGGTATCGTTTAACATGTTCCTCTGGATCCTGCATTTCCTATAAACAGCTATTTAGATTTAGACACTTGGTCAAACTCAAGTTTGATTTTTCCGACAGTAATATGTGTACTTCCATTTGGAGATACATAATGTCTGATTGCTTTATTTTTTTTCTTGTTAGCAGCTATAAGTACTGCCTAGATTCATGATTTCATTAGAGGTTTCAAAATGGTGATATTCTAATTTTTCTTCTGGTTTTATGGAGCACTTTTCATTCCCTGCAAGATTAAGAAAGAATTAGACTGCACTCACGCCTGTAATCCTAGCACTGTGGGAGGCCGAGGCAGGAGGATTGCTTGAGGGCAGGAGTTCCAGACCAGCCTGAACAAGAGCAAGACCCCGTCTGTACTAAAAATAGAAAAATTAGCTGGCCACAGTGCTATGCACCTGTACTTCCAGCAACTCGGGAGGCTGATACAGGAGGATCCCTTGAGCCCAGGAATTTGAGGTTGTAGTGAGCTAGGATGATGCCATTGCACTCTAGCCTGGGTGAGAGAGTGAGACTCTGTTTCAAAAACAAAAAAAAAGAAAGGAAAAGGAAAAAATTAAGGGTGTTTGAGGGAGTGGAGTGAGACTTATTGGAAGGATTCTGGGGTATCTCCAGGAGCCAAGGCTTCCTGAAAGGATATCAGAGTGTCAAAAGCGATATGGAAATATGCACCTTCTCTTTCTCATCTTTCTTCCCAGCCTTGACCCTATTCTTCTAGCTTTAATAGGTTTAGCTTTTCTATAGCCAAATATGACTGCCCTATACTACCTGACTTTTTATCTCCAGAGTCAATAAACTTGCAGAGATATTGCGCAAGGATGGTTCAATCGCAGATTCCCTGGCTGATATTATCTGATTGGTCCAGTTTGGGCCAATTGGCTGTGACCATTAGGACAGTCAGACAGGGTCACATAGTACAAACATGTTCACCTGGGGGACAGGTGAGGGACAGCTCTTAGAGAAAAAGTGAGTTGGACAGACACTCCAAAATATTGGTTATTGGTATCTACTCCTCCATGTCAACCCATGGCTTCAAGCCATTATTTTTATACACTGATGAACCTTGATTACTGCCGCAGCCTCCTCCTGACTGGATTCCCTGGGTTTCAGAATGGTCCTTTGCCAATTTATCCTCCACACTTCTCATTACGAGCCCTCTTTCTATTAATAAAACATGGTTCTAATCATTTCACTTTGCTGATTAAATCCAATGGCCACCATAGCTTTTAGGATAAGAGTTCAAACTCCCTGTCTTATCAACCAAAGTCCTTTACCATCTGCCTGCTGACCACTTGTCCAGATTCCCCAACACTGTCTCACAGTCAACGTATTGTCTGGCCTTCTGGAAGTATTTGTAGTTTCCCACATTTGACACATCATTGTATGCTTCTCTGCTTCCTTTCCTTCAGCTGTTTTCACTACCTGTCTTGTCTTACCCTCCTCCTGAGTCCTTTTCATTCAACCCACATCAAGTACCTACTCAAGAGTCAGCTCAAGCACCACCTTCGGTGAGAAACTTCCTAGGGAACATGTGTAGTGTGACTTTGTATCTCCAGTGCTTAGCCCAGTCCCTGGTATAAAGTAGGTGCTCAATGCATGTTTGTAATACACATAAGATGAAAATCTACAGTTGAGTCTTCTGGCAAAAGTGCCTGGGCTTGTTGCAGCTCCATTTTGCAGGCGTTCTGGGCAACAACTGCTCCCCTGTTCCTTAGTCATCGTAGGATTCCCCACAGACTCCTCTGGTGACTTCTTGCAGCTCAGTGTGTCTCGGGGCAATGACCACGGCCCAGCAGGAGTAATCAGATAGCCTCAAGGGTCAGCCTTGCTGCCGGGCACCAACAAAATCAGGAGGGAAACCAGGAAGGCATGAAAGAGTGAAATAGAGTAAAGACAGACCCCTGGAATCTCTTTGCTTGATTATGGAAAAGGCCAAAATCAAAGACCCATCTCTTGGAATTTAGAGTGACAGTCCTTACCAGGGAGCCTTCACTGATACCTATAGCCCACGCTGACCACTTTCTTGACTATCTAGAACATTTCTCTATTTCTGTCACTCAATTTAATACCTGACTATATTTTTATATAATTCTCTACTTATTGTCTAGTTTCTCTCAGTATCATGCAAGCATTCTGTAGGCAAAAACAAAAATAAAAACAAAAACAAAAACAAAATGCCATATTTCTCGATGGGAGAAGTGCCAGAAACTTGAAGAAGGATAAATGTTCTCATTTTTAAGAAAGAAGAGATGAATCTAGAATTTATAAACTTATCATGCCTAAAGTAAAAAAGTGGCAAACAAATTATTGAAAGCTGATTTGTGAATATACAGAAAAAAAGTGAATCTGTAATTACTGGGAGGCCACTGTGTTCACTGAGGACACATTGCGGCAAATGAACCTAATTTGCTTATTTACTAGAATTTCTACCTAGTAAAATTAATAACAGTTCATACTAATCCAGAGTTTTATAATACAAAGCACTTTCACATATATTATCTCAGCAAGGTACCATGGCATTGTGGAAAGATGATGAATTTTTAAGCAAGGCAGATATAAGCTTGACTGTTGGTGCTATTTTAGTTTTCTGAGCTTCTTTTCTTCATTTGTATATTGTCTTTAAATCATATGCAAAATAAAAGGTAATCTGTGTTCCAGTCCATTTAACAAAGCACAATGTCTCCATATTATGGTGAATCTACTATAATTATGACCATTCTTAATTTTCTCAATATATGATGAAGAATGTATTAGTGTTGTGTTTTTTGCAAATGAGCAAATTCAGGGTAAGTTTAAGTAATTTTCCACAAGGTACACAAGTGTGTTAAAGAACAGAGATTTGAATCCCTGTTCTCTGCCCTACGTGTTCCCTTCTGCCATAGGGGAATAAACTCACCATCTCATTTCTTTATTTTGCAAGCACTGAGCATGTGAAATAGTGAAGAACCATGAGCCAGATAGTATTATAGCACAGAGGGTTTGTAGCCATCTGACCAACCAAACCCCCATACAATTGATCAAAACCTACCTGGATGGCCGTGGTGTGGACTCTCATTGCATGGAGCTCTCTCTGCCTTCGCCTATCCTCTTCAACAACTTAATTGACTTAAGTGAATAAAGGATATTCTGATTAGATATGTGAATTGAGATAGTAACAAGCAGATATGCTGGATATCAAAATTCAGATTTATTTTTAAAGAAACTAGACAAGAAAAATGGGTCAAAATAATGAGAACAGTTTTATCAGAGATGAAGAAAAAAACCCTAACCTAATGTACAGCATGGTGACTATAGTCAATAATAATGTACATTTACTAAGAGAGTAGATCCCAAGTATTCTCACCACACACACACATACACACAAACACACACACACACACACACACACACAGGTAAATATGTGAGGTGATGGATATGTTAATTAGCTTGAGTATGGTAATCGGTTCACAACGCATATGCATATCAATACATCACATTGTACACTTTAAATATATATAATTCTATTTGTCAATAATAGCTCAATAAAGCTGAAAAGAATAAAACAGAAACAAGAGAAAACGTCCTATATTTATGATTAAAAGCATTAAATTTCATGAGTGTGGAATTGGAGAGACATGGCTTAACAGCAGTAATGTGAAAATGACTTCAAGGTTTAATTTGATTACAAGCTCAATATGAATCACCAATATGGCAAGACTACTCCTCAATCTTTGGCTGTATTCAAAGCAGCTTAGCATCATGTGCAATGAAAAGTTCTCTGGCCTGGTCAGTTGGCGCCTGGAATTACACCTTTAAATCCGACCACCATATTTTGAGAGGAACACTAACTGAAGGCCATCTGGGGAGCATTCCCGGGATGGTGAAAGGTCTTCAAAACCTTGTCCTGTGAGAAATGCCATGGAAATACTAGGGAGGTCTACACTAGAGGAAGGAAAACCTGTGGGAGACATTGTAATGAAGGACCCACCTGGAAGAAAGATTTGACTAAGTTTGTGTGGATCTAAAAAGTGCACCAAACGCCTTGCAAGAGAGGCGGCCAGTGAAGTCTACCCTTTACCAAGCTCAGACGGGAGGTCCAGCTCTGAGCTTGCATGTGACTTAGACACTTTCATTCTCACAGCAACACTTTAATTAGCAATCACTGCTCAGCCCCATTTCAGAGATGAATAAAAATTTGAAGCTTAGAAAAATTATAATAACTTGCTCAAGGTCCTAAAACTAGTAAATTCTTGAGCAGGGAGACATCCTCACAACCCTGTGATTTTAGCATTATTTCATTTACAAAAGAGTCTGAAGCTACCAAATTTGCCAAAGGCCAAAGGTGACCACATGGTGGAACTGGCTTGATAAGCACCTAATTTGTGCTAGGACATGGGCAATGCATTTTGCAAGCATAATATCTTTTAATGCAACAATGGTTTGTGATGGGTTTAGTTATTGCTTTTGTATAGATGAGGAAACTGAGGTAAAAATACATAAGTCAACTTGCTCAAGATCATGCATATACTAACTGCATGAGATAGGATTAAAAGCCAGGACTATGTGGCTTAACCACTGTGCTATGCCACCTCTCCCAGAGAAGGAGAAAGAATTTTCTACCAACAAAAGCTCTTCAAACTGCCTCAAGAGGCAGTCAACTCATCATTACTGAAGTGGTCCAAGTAGAGGCTGGTGGTCTCTCTGTGAGGATAGAACTTTGCACCGAGGTGCTTGGAAATTCCAAGCCTTTATGATTCTGTTCCTTAGTTCTTCCTGGGGCGTGCTAAGCACCGGTAAGTAGTTGTTGACCTGAGTGGAATAGAAGTCCACTCTCTAGAAGGGGACCAACTTGGTGCATTGCTGTGGGAGTTGTGGCTTTGCAAGTGAACTTTCTAGCTATTTGTGTCAAAGCTGAATTAGAGGGAGAAGGGCTTCCCAGCACAGCCAGCAATTACAGTCCAGCCCGCAAATTCCTGCACTGGCCTGGCTGCTTGCGTGGGAAGGACAGGAAAGGAGGCACCTTCAAGGGGCAGCGGCATAGAGCAGGGGCAGCAGTGGGCAGCCTGGGAGCTGTGGCCACAGGACAGCCTGGACAGCTGGCCGTGGCCTTGATTTGGATTAAGATGTTTATTCTGCTTTGCCTCCCAGGCCTCTCCCTTCCTGCCCCAAGGGCCGTCGGCTCGAGTGACTGACAAGGTGATTAATTGGATACAGACTCTCAGACGCAGCCAAGACATGTTCTCCCACCGAGATTCACGCAGGGGGGTTAGAGATACCCTCTCAGTGGTACTCCATAGAAATCCCCTCCCTTTGCCCACTCCTATGGTCTGAAGGTCATGGTCCATGAAAAAGTCTCCGTCAAATGCGTACCACACAGGCTGATGCCCGAGCACAGAATTATCTGGGCCGTGGAAACGGTGATGTAGGGAAAGCACAGATCTCACGTCCTGACAGGGGCTTCCCTGGGACCGGATGCTCTCAGGGGAACAGGTATAGATTGTCCATTTGGTTTTTGGAGGGAGTATAAAAAGTCCTCTTGCTCAAAGCCCACCCCACTGGTTTATTAAAAAAAAAGCAAAAAACCCAAATAATCACTTCCTTGGGTCAAAGCAGTGGTCCTCAAACATTTTGGTCTCAAGTCCCCCTTTATATTCTTAAAAATAATTGAGGACCCCAAAGAGCTTTTGTGTATGTGAGTTGTAGCTCTCAAGATTTACCATGTTGGAAATTAAAACTGAGAAATTTTTATAATAATTATTTATTAATTCCTTTAAAAATAATCCCCTATTATATGTAAACATATTTTTCCAAAAATTAAATATATTTTTCTAAAACAAAAATATTTGGAGAGAAGCCTCACATCCTTTAAAAATAATCCCCTATTCTATATAAACATAAATTATATTTCTCTGAAAATTAAATATATTTTCTAAAACAAAAATATTTCATGAGAATACTGGCATTGTTCTACATTTTTAAAAAATCTCTTTAATGTCTAGCTTAACAGAAGGCAGCTGGACTCTAATATCTGCTTCTGCTTTCAATCTGTTGTGATATGTTGTTTGGGCTGAAGGTTATGAAGAAAGTCTAGCCTCACAAAGTATGTCATTGGAAAAGAGAAGAGTATTTCGATAGCTGTTTTTAGATAACTGTGAAGATATTTTTTTTTTACTACACCAAAACAGGTTAGTTGCACTTTGAAATCTGCACCCATATCAGTGAACTTTTTATACTATGTGTCGTTAAAATCTTGAGCTTTGAATGGATATTTTTATCCATGCATGATTTTCTAACATTGGTCATTTAGAAAATATTGGTTTTCTGACTTATGCAGATCTTCTGAATGTTGATATGCTTCATTATATAATATAAAAAAATCACATCTATTAATATCACCACTGATTTTATCAGAAAAAAAATCTGTAAGGATTGGGAACCTGCCAAGCCCATGGTGGCAGATACAAATTTTTCTAAAATTCTAATTTTTGCTTAACGCTCACATTTTATCATTGACATTGAATGCTGTCAGTTGCTTTCCTTGAAATGACAAGCTCACTTTGTTCATTTTTGAGAAAATGTCTGCCAAATACTCAAGTCTGAATAACCAGTTTGTCTGTCAGTCATTTTTTCAAGAAAAAAATGGTGTTCCGTGATAATGGCGGCTAGTTCCACTCGCAGCTCAATCACAGGAGTGCTTTCCCTTGAGAATTCAGTATGCAACAGAAGTGTTTTATGTGTGCTGCTCATTTTGTCACAGAAAAGATTAAAAAGGATGAGTACCCAAGGGTCAAAATTTAAGAAAATTAACAATATTTATTGCTTCATCATAAATATTCTTAAGAAAAATGACATTTTCCCCCCTATGAGGATGGTGTTGAAGAATGTGACAACAGTTGATTACTACTACCTTGCTTGGTTCCAAAGAGCTGGCAGTTAGAAACACCATTGCTTTTGTACCATCAGTGCACATGTTTACTCAGTGAAAATGGAAATAACATCTTAGTATTATTATGAACATAGTTTTGGTTTTGCAAACCTCCTGAAAGGTTCTTAGGGCCACAGAGGCCCCTGAACTGCACTCTAAGAACCATTGAGCTAACATGTTGAAGAACCTTATTAAAATGCAAGTATCATCTGGGAAGGATGGGTAAAAAAATAAACTCTTGGCAGTCACTGTCAGCTTTGTATGGAGGCAGGAGAATTTAGCAAGTCTGACCCTCAACTAGGATTCAGATAAATCTGGGATAGAATACCAAATCCCACACTTACTAGCTCTGTAAGTCATGTAATCTTTGAGGTCTCAGTTTTTTCATCTATAAATGAAAATAATAATCCTAAACCTTTAAATTTGGTATAAGGATTTAATAAGGTAAATATCTAATGTATAGTACATACTCAATAATTATTAACTGGTTTTATAATTTATGATATTATAACCTATTAAGAGTGGGATAAATGATGGCTACGTTTTTATGGGTTTGGGGGATAGGAAGCTGTCTGGAGGCCATGGGGTGGGTATTTCCTGAGTATCAACCAAGATTAGCCATCGAAGGGGTACAAAAGGAGATAAAGGGACTAAAGACAGTCTTCACTTTTTCATTCATTCATTCAACAAACATTTGGTGATCACCCACTGCATGCCTGTCTCCAATTGTACACTAAGAAAAGCTACAACATGATGACAGTAGCCAGTACAGTGAGATGTGGGATTCAAATTGGGAAATCTGGCTTTTGGTCTCAGTTTTGTACTGGCTGTGTCACCTGGGGCGTGCCCTTTAAATTTCCTGAAATTCGGTTTTCTTATTTGCAAAATGGGAAAGATAATAAATGTTTCACTGTGATGTTTCAAAGAACAAATGTGAAGCTGTGGTTAAGGCAGTCTTTAATTATTTTGGGGCCTGTGGTTCTGAAAGTGATCACTTTTTAATGTCTTGAAAAGCAGCCTCCCATGGAGGAAGGAATCCTTTCTGATCCTTGATCTCTTTGATTGTATAATAAATTAGAATAATAATGCCTGGCTACTTTTGAGGTATCTCAGGATATACAGTGTCAATACAGTTACGATGTGGCACATAGAAGTGCTCAACAAATAGCTGATATCATTTATGATTTCGTGGTGGGACAGATATACCTCCCATGGAAGCAGGCATATGTAAAGCCAGGAAAATAAATGGAAGAGAAGAACTTTTAGCCCAATACCAAATAAACACCAGCAAGGATTTAATATTGATAGAATGAAAGTTCTGGTTATTATTTAGATTCTCATTTTAGGGCTAAACCATAGTGAGGGCATCTTCTTGCCTTCCTACCTTCAATCTCAAGATCTAACCTCCTACCTTTAAGGAATGTTGGAAGGAAGAGAGCTATATGAATGACTAACTGCATGGGTCAGAGCAAATAATTAGGCAGAACCTTGGTGAAGGGTTTTGAGTGAAATATGGTGAAAACAAAGGAATCGAAAGGATTAAGAAAATGTGGAAGCAGAAGGACAAGGTAGCACCCAAGAAGGGATGTGAGCGGCCTCTGCTGACCCCTGGGGGATACTACTGGGAGCACCCCAGGAACCTACAGCTAATATCCTAGGCCTGTTAGATGAGCTGAAAGATGACAAGAATAGAAAAGAAGCCTTCTCCACTCTCTACCTCATAGTAGAGTATGTACAAGATGGGAAATGCTACCAAACTCAAAGACTGAACATTTCCCTGGATTCCTCATGGAAGCTGGACAAGCTGGCAGTTGATCCATTTGGAAAGCTTTATTTTATGGTATTTTACAACAAATATTCATACAGAATTTGGTAAGTTCCAGGAACTACTGTAAATTCTTTACATACATTAATTCCTTTAATCCTCTAACAACTCTATGAGATAAATTAGAGTGCCCATTTGATAGAGAAACTTGAGTCCAAGTTTCTTGCCTAAAATCATTCTGTTCATAGGGGCAGATTCTCAGAAGCCAGAGGATCAAGCTCCAGCCTTCAGGTGACCAACAATGCAGCTCTACTACTGTAAAGGGGGTAAACTGGGACTACGATGATTTGGATACAGATAACAGTGATTAATGATGATGAGATGCTGATAAGAATAATGGTGCCCATTGTCAAGGTAATCTTTACACTACAGGATAAGATCTGCAGACTGTAAACAATATGACTACTATTCCCATTCTGTAAAATGAAAAGTAGTGTGTTTCATCCCCCAGTTTAACATGCTGAGGGATCATCCAAAGTCTACACAAGGTAAGCTCAGCAGAAGAGCAAAGTGAGAGAAAAGTGAAGGAACTTATTAATATTTTCTCCCCTTATCAAACTCTTGTCCTTAACTCTTCATCCTTCCCTAAAAATCCCTGTGGGACCTAACCAGGCTTGCCAAGTTACAGCCACCGAAGCCTCTAGAGAGGTATGAAGCCTCAACCTCTAGGATGCAATCATCTCCTGCTAAGAAAAAAAAAAACGAGGATGGTAGGAAGAGAGACGTGGATTGCATTTACTTGGGAGTTACTAAGCAGGGAATGGATGTTTAGAGTAGACCTAAAACTATGTTTCATGTGATCCTTTGCAATCAAATAGCTTTCAGAAAACCTTCTTTACTGTAATCGACTCTCAAAGAACTCTTCTGTCCAAGAACACCACTCAGGGAGTGCTGTGGTCAGACTCCAGTGACCCAGCACTGAAACTACCTGCTCACCAGTGAGGGAGGTGAGAAAAAACCCAAGAGTATCATCTCATCCTAGAGCCAGGCGCATCTTTTCAATCGTGGCTGCAAGTTAGAAACACTTGGAGTGTGTGTGTGTGTGTGTGTGTGTGTGTGTGTGTGTGTGTGTGTGTGTATTTATATATAAAACTGGAGCCCCAAATCCACCACAGTCCAATTAAATCAGACTCCCTGGGGGTAGGGCCTGACCACCATTCTTTTGTAAAAGCTCTCTATGTGATTCCCTTATGATACCAGAGTTGACAAGCACTGATATACAAGTTTAAAAATCCTTCTGCACAGCCAGGACTACTGCCATAGCTTTTTGATCACTATGGAAGGCTTCCTAGTGGAAGAGGAAGTGTCATACCAGTAGCATGTAAAGAACCCAGAACTTTGGAGTTCTGGGTTCAAATTCCAGTTCAAATAGTTATAGCACTGACACACATGATTTAAGGCAGTGTTTTTTGGATACTAAGTGGCATGGCAGAGACAAATCTGACCTGGGGTCTGTCTGAAAGTAAAAGAGGCCTGGAGTTGAGCCCAGATTCTTCCAATCACTAGCCGTGTGACCTCACATCTATATCTCTTCTTCTGTAGAATGGGTATGTGAATGCCTCCCTTGCAGGGGATTGTGGTTTGAGATGATAAATTCTGTAAGTACAGGGCTGGGTACACAGTAGCTATTATTATAAGGACTTCAGAATTTCTTACATATTCTTCCCGCTACAGCTTACTATTGAGGCATACTAGGCCTGTGAGGGCTGAAATTTCTAAGAAGTTGGGGATGAGTAGGGGCTAGATCTGAGATAGATTTAAGTAGACCACTGTAATTACTATGAAGGTTAATATAATTTATGCAAAACAAGGTGAGCTCCAATTTACACTTTGGAAAGACCACTGTGGCTGCAGTGTGAAGAGCAGGTTGGAGATGGGAGAGAATGGAAGCAAGGACACTGGTCAGGAGACGACTATACCAGTCCTGGGAGGTGCCAGAGGTTCAGAGTGTGCAGTGGAAGGAGGGATACAGAGACATCATCTCATGAGATGCACTCTGAAAGTAGCATGGGGACGACTTGCAGAGTCACTGCAAGTGAGAGGGAAACGGCTGTGTAGCACTCTCCCAGGTTTCTGATTTGGACTCCTGGGTAAAATATGGGTCCAATTTTCAAGGAGAAAGATTTTGGAGGACAACTGAAAGTTGAGTTTTATATATGTGAACTTGGAGATTCACATGAGTCATTTAAGTCAAGAAAGCATATAGATAGTTAGGCATGTGGCTGTGAAGCTCCAAAGAGAGGACTGGACAGGTGATACACGAGGGGCCAGCAAAAAGTCATGGAAAATGCATATTGTGAAAAAAATCTATACATGGATTTCAAACTATTTTTACACCAAAATAAGCTCATACTAACTTATTATAATATGTCTGAACAGGATCTAGTTTGAGGCACTAGGAAGAATAAGACACGAGTTTGAAAAGAGGCGCTATCAGAGCAATGTGAATTCTACTATAGTTGAATCAAGAAAAAAACATCAAATTTATGGTGAAGCATGGGTGAGAAAATGCTAAAATCATTGATGCTTTGTGAAAAGTTTATGGGGACAATGCCCCAAATAAATCAGCGGTTTCAAATGGATAATTCATTTTAAGAAAGGATGAGATGATGTTGAAGGTGAAGCCCAGAGCGGCAGACCATCCTCATCAATTTATGAGGAAAAAACTTCATCTTTTTTGTGTGATAATTAAAGAGAGCAGATGATTAGCAGGAGAAACAACAGCCAACACCACAGACATCTCAACTGGTTCAGTTTACACAATTCTGACTGAAAAGTTAAAGTTGAGCAAACTTTCCACTCAATGCGTGTCAAAACCATTTTACCCAGATCAGCTGCAGATGAGAGCAGAGCTATCAATGGAAATTTTAAACAAGTGGGATCAAGATCCTGAAGTATTTCTTCAAAGAATTGTAACAGAAAGTGAAACATGGCTTTGCCAGTATGATCCTGAAGACAAAACACAATCAAAGCAGTGGCTACCGAGAGGAGGGACATGGTCCAGTCAAAGCGAAAGCAGACTGGTCAAGAGTAAAGGTCGCGGCAATTGTTTTGGGGGATGCTCAAGGCATTTTGCTTGTTGACTTTTTGTAGGGTGAAAGAGCAATAACATCTTCTTATTATGAGAGTGTTTTAAGAAAGTCAGACAAGGCTTTAGCAAGAAAAGGCCCAGGAAATCTTCACCAGAGAGTCCTTCTCCACCATGACAATATCTCCTGCTCATTCCCCTCAAGAAACAAGGTCACTTTTTTGAAAGTTTCAATGGAAAATCATTAAGCACCCACTTTACAGTCCTGTTTTGGTTCCTTCTGATTTATTTTTGTTTCATAATTTTAGAAAATCTGTAAAGGACACCCATTTTCTTCAATTAATAATGTAAAAAAGACTGCCTGTATGTGGTTAGATTCTCAGAACACTCAGTTCTTTAGGGATGAACTAAATGGCTGGTATCATCACTTACAAAATTGTCTTGAACTTGATGGAGAACATGTTGAGAAATAAAATTTACATTTTTTATGTTTTAATTCCATTTTCCATGAACTTTTTGATGTCTCCTCATATTTTTATGGATCATCTTCATATAACTGTTGTGAATCCATGAGAATGGCCAAGCTCACCTAAGTGAGACTATAAATAGAAAAAAAAAGAAGCAAAGGAAAAGGGACTCAGGATGCATCCCTGCAGAACACTGTTGTTTTCTCTTCTAGAGAGTAAATTTCCCACGGGCAAGGAATGTGTCTTACACACTCCTGGGCCCTTAGTGTCTGACACACAGTAGGCATTTATTAGATGTTGAAGAAGAGAAAGAATGAACGAATCAATTAATAAATCAAATAGGTGGGTGAAATCCCAATAAGGGTCCTTGATTCAGACATTCCAGACCCTGGGTATCCATGTGCATGTGTGTATTTTCTGTGACACAGGAGCAGGGAGTTTTTGAAGGAGGACCCAGCCCCTGGGGAAATACAAGGACCCTCAATCATTCAGAGAATTCTCACTACTGTAGCTTCATGGCTCCCACTGTCTTTTGCTGGAGGAAGCTATTTGATGTTCAACCTCCACACAAACAGGTATTTAAGGCATTAAGAAGAACAAAAATGGTTTAGTTTAATTACACGCTTTCAACTCATTGGTTCTATTTAATGAGGTTCATCTCCTGAGACACTTTAATCAAGATGCAAAATAATCCTCTCCGAAAGAGACTGACATTTCCGAGGAGACTGAGATGGGCCAGTTCAGCTCTGATAGCTGTGACCCCCAGCATCTCCCTGGTAACCTCTTCATGCCCTCTCTGAGCCACTGCCTGGCTCCTCTTTAAAATTCAGTGAACTCGCCCATTACTCCTTGTGCAGCTCGGGCTCCCACAAGGGAAAGACGAAGAAGCAGTTCCTCTCCCAGGCTCTCTTTAAAAAAATCTACCAGCCACCTGGTTTTGATTTGCCAATAATGGTATGTTAGAGACCCAAAAGTAGGCTGTTGAGACACCCTGCGAAAGAATAAAAATTGTAAGGAGGAATGTTCCAGCTGGTCTCTTCCCCCGCCTCTCTGGGTGGGAAGGGAGGGAGCACAGTGCAGCGGTTGGGAACGGTGGCATTCAAGCCAGCAAGGGTGAGCTGCGTGCTTTCCTGACTCTCAGCCACCGCACCTTGAGAATGTTGCTATGCCTCCCTGTACCTCAGTTTCCTATCTATAAAATGGGGGAAATAAAGTTACCTATAGTCTAAGGCTTTTGGGAGGAGAAAAATGAGATAATGTATCTAATGCGTATAGCATAATATCTGGCCCAAAGTAAATGCTTAGGAAATATACACTATTGTAACTGAAAATACCCTGGTTTCCTCTGTCCTTCAAGCCATCAGTTATGAACACCTCAACTTAGCATTCTAGGTAACTCCAAAGCTGTCCACAGAAATGCTGACTGCTGGGCCAAAACTGGGGCTTTCCCAAGAGGTTATTGTCACTCTGAATAACTCTGATTGCTTTCTTATGCTTTAAAAGTCCAAGTCGCATCTTGACATCCATAAGCAATCAAGCACAGATTAAAAAGTATGTATGCGACATTAACAGAACTTTCCTCAGAAACATGCAGGTTAAGAAAACATGTTCATCACTCAGAATGGAAGTCATATGCCAAGGTGTCTGTATCCCATCCCTGGTGCAGAATATTTGCTGGAGTAACATCTAGGGATTCCGCTGGTGCGTACATATGTAAATTAAACCTCTAGCTGCCTGCAACACCTTGAGGGATAAGAAATAACAGACACCATGTTATTCATGTCTGGCATTTATATTACATGCAGGGCCCTATCTAAGCACCATTCTGGAACTCTATCAGGTACGTTTTTTACATTACTAAAGCTGTTTTCTCAGACCTTGCCATCTTCCTTCGGGGAGCTCTCTTCCCAGAGAGATATTAACAGATAAAACTTGTTTAATGAGGACATCTAGGAGAGAGAAGGGTTGAAATCATGTCATAAATATGTGCATGGGCCCTGTTAAGAAGATAATTTTGTTGTTTAGGAAAATATTTTGATAAATAGCTTTGGTACGGAAGGTAAGACCCCGTGGGCATGGCTTTGAATGAGAGAGTCTGTGTAAGCAATGAGCAGGAATTTGAATGTTGTCAGAGAAAAGAGTAGGAAGTGGGAGAGTAATGAAGAGGGGGAAATAGGGCAATATTCTAGGAGACATAGCCCATGGAGAAAGGGGACATGTGACAAGTTCCTGGTGGCAGGATGAATGGGGGATTTGAAGAACTATAATGTCAAATATTTTATTTTCAAATTGTTTTTGTTTGGCAGCAGAAATTGCCTCTATTACCACAATTGGTAAACTCCTCTATGCAGCTAAATATTATTTTATTCAAGAGGCTAAGTACCATGTGAAGATGATCAGGTGGAGAGTTGAGAACATCCAAGGCAAAAAAAAAAAAAAAAAAGTCACGTGTGAGACAGAATTCTGTGGAATTAGGAACTCAAAGTCAGAGGTCACCTTAAGAACATAAATCCCCAGGAATTCACAGAAACCTTGGGTTGGGCTTTGGATTTGCCACAGGATGTGGTATAGGAGGCTCTGTCTAGCCAGTTTTATTTAAATCTCAAAGGACAGAGTGTCCTCTGTTGACATCTGGTTTACATGAGGACTAATGGGAGTTGTTGGCATATCTGGGCTGGAACAGAAGGTACCAAGTGGATCTATGAGCTTGAGCGGTAGGGCAGTATCCGAAGGAAGACCGCATTAGGGAGTGGGGGAGACCATCCATGTACCTCCAGAGGGCAGAATCAGAGCCAGCACTCTGAATTTATAGATCATTTTCTTCAATATAAAGGAAGCATTTTTTAAGAATAAGAATTCTTGAACAATAGATTGGTTTGCCTTGTGAAAATGGTGAATTTGTTGCTCTTCCTCTTTGGAGGTTCCCTAAGAAAGGAATACTTCACTGAGTCATGTTTGGTTAGGTGACTTCTAAGGTCCTTTTTAACTCTAAGATTTAGGTGATTCCATTTTAACAAATACTTAGCAGGCACCAATACTGTACCTGGCACTGTGTTAGGTGCTGAGATACTATTAAATTATTAAGTATGGAATGTTCGATTTCTTTAAGTACTAAGTTTGAAAGTTGATATCACTGATATTTATTTCACTTTGACACTTTTGTTTTGTTTTTATTGTGAAGGCACATCCTCAGCATTTCAAATGCACATTTTGGCTTGTGATTATCTTTCAAACTTATTTTTCAGAGCAATTTTTGTGGAACCATGGATAAGTCAAAAATTCTTGTTATTTTCGAACATGAGATCTATTGTGGAACCAATGCAGCACAGACAGCTCGAAATATCAATGAAGTGTTTGGGAAGGATGTAGTTAATGAACACTCAGTATGTGGATGCTTTGAGAAGTTCCATTCTGGTGATTGTAATCTTGAAAATGAGCCATGTGGGAGACCTGAGACCAAGGTGAATAATGATGAGCTGAAAGGTGTAGTGGAAGCAAAGCCATCTCAACCTATACATGAATTAGCGGCAAGGTTTGACATTACTATTTGAACTATATCGGACCATTTGAAACAAATGGGTGAGGCAAAGAAGCTGGATAGATGAGTACCGCATGAATTAAATGACTGTCAGAAGAGAAATCATCTCCAAGCTTGCCTTTCTTTGCTGTCACAACATAAAGGTGAGCCATTTCTATACCATATTGTTACATGTGATGAAAAACGGATTCTTTTTGACAATTGCAATGTGTTTGGCACAATGGTTGGATAAAGATGAAGTGCCAAAACACAGTCCTGAACCAAATATTCATCAAAAAAAGCTAATGGTGTCTATTTGGTGGTTCAGTGCTGGTATCATCCACTACGGCGCCATGAAACCTGGTCAATCGATTACGGCGGATGTCCACTGCAACCAATTGGATGAAATGATGAGGATGCTTGCGAATAAGCAGCCGAGATTGTCAATAGAAACAAGCCAGTCCTCTTACAAGACAATGCTCGACCACACGTTGCACAAACAATGCTGCTCAAGCTACAGAGGCTGGACTTGAAAACTCTCTGTTATCCACTGTATTCACCAGACCTTGCACCAACTGCCTACCACTTATCCCAGGCTTTGGACCACTTCCTGCAAGGAAAAATATTCAATTCTCACCAAGCTGTGGAAAACACCTTTCACGATTTCATCACCACTTCTCTCCAGGCTTCTTCGCTGCTGACATAAACAAGCTAATGTTAAGGTGACAAAACTGTGCTGATAGTTTAGGGGCATACTTTGATTAATTATACTACCTCTTGTTTGAGAAATAATAAACTACACTTCGATTAGAAATTGAACATTTCATATTAAATGACCTAACATAATGGTCAAGATAACACACCCGAGAAAGAAAATGGTCTAGTGGATTCTATAATTCTGTGAAATATATCTGCCTATGTAGGCAACTAACAATACTGAGTGCCTACCACATGCCCGCATATTACATAATTACCTTATCAAATCATCCCATCAAAGCTAATTACTATTTACCACTTTACAGGTGAAAAATATAAAGTAAGAAATGTTAGTAGCAACTTACCAAATGTGTGCATTTGGATGACTAATTAAACTTTCTTTGCATTCATTTCTTCATGGATTTGTTGTGATGTCACAGTGAGTTAAAACATGTGAAGTGGTTGGCAATTCATGCCAGTAATTATAGTAATAATTTTATTACTATCATTATCACATAGTTTTAGTAGAGGATCTGGAATGGAACCTGGTGCTTTCAAGGTGCCTTGGTCTCACACAGGAGGG
>NW_012148631.1:813602-815967 GCF_000956105.1 Propithecus coquereli
CAATACCTAAAACAAAAATAGAGTGTCAGATCTTTTTAGCTACCCAGAATGTACCAGCTTTGGATGAGTAGTCACTGGACATGTATGGTTTTAGCATGTACATGAGAGGAAGCAGAGGGAAGTAACAGGGCGCTTGCTTGTCCTGAAAAGAAAACCACAGATTTCTAGTAGTTATTCTCTGAAAGCGTGGGAGTCCAATTTGAGATTTAGGAGCTTTCGCTAGGAGGGATTTTTCACGTTACAGTTTACAGTTGAGGGTAAGAGACTTGGGGTAGAGTTCGAATGGTTGAAGAGCCAGACCCTACACATTCTCAAAACTAACCAGCTCAAGTTTCCTTCCAAGATGAAACCCCCCACTAGAGGGGAACTGCAATAAAAGAACTCAAATCTAACACAACAGGATCAAAACGGACAAAGTCAAGAGCCAGGTAAAAGTGGGGAAGGGGGAAAAGCCAGGGGGTCTCAGAAAACGTAAAGCCATATTTTTTTTTTTAACACTTTACAAAAACAACAGAAGGAGGAGGTCTTGAGTAGCAAAGCTAGGAAAACTATCCTGATTCACCCTTCTTCCTAAAAATTTAAGAACACTAAGTTCATATAAAAAGAAAAGAAACAGGAGAGAACCTTGATCGTTACCCATATAAGGTTATGATGAACAAAAAGAAAATGAAGAGCAGAGTAACATTCCTACAGATGCTGAAGATACATCAGAGACATGTCCACAGATAAAGACTATAACCAAATATATCAAACCCAACTAAAAGAGATTGAGAAAATCGTCAAAGATATGAAAGAATAGCACCCATAAGAAATTTAAAAACTCGGCGATGAAGTGATAGAATTCAAGAAACAATGAAAAAAGAAAACAAGTGTATTTCAGAAATAAAGATTAAACTAGAAAGAACACAAGAGTAAACAAAATTGATAATACCTTAGGAGGACTAAAAGCCGAAGGGGAAAAAAAAATTAGGAGCACACTGTATGGGGGATGGGCATGCTTGTAGCTCTGGCTTGGGCCATGCAAATGCATTATATGTAACCAAAATGTTTGTACCTCCATGATATTCTGAAATCTAAAAAAAAAAAAAAAGAAAACAAATGAATAAATTGGAAAAAAAAAGAAAGAAAATTAAGAATCAAACTGAAATGAAAAGACTAAAATTATTTGAGAGAAAATAAAAGAGAGTATAGGCAAAGAACCCTCTTAAACTAAATTCAAGAAAACTTTGTGGAAATTAAAAAAAAATAAGATCTGAAACTACACATTGAAAGGATACACTACTTAGCTAGGAAAATCGAACCAGAACAACCAATACCAAATATATTCTAGAAAAACAATTGAACTTTATAGAAATAGAATACTTCCTTTGGACCTCCAGAAAAATTACCAAGTCACTTATAAGGAAGAAAAAAAATCATACTGTCATCTGATTTTTTAATAGCTGTATTTTATTCCTGAAGACAATGGTGTAACATATTTAAAATTCCCAAGGGGGAGAATGTGACATGATTATGTATTCAGTAAACCTATTTTTCAAGGATGATGGCCACAAACAAACCATGAACATGTAATAATATTATTCTCATTAGCATTTTTTGAAGAAAGTACTAGATGAGAAGTGATAAATTAATAGAAAGTTATTGAAATAATATGGATGGACTGGATCGATAACTTCTATTATCAGAGAAAAGGAACAAGCAGACATTATGCACCTCCTGATGGAAGAACTCAATACTATGCCTGACTGGAAAGGCTTGTTTTTCATATTTAGTTCTATAATACACCTAAAATTGATTTTTGTATATTGTGTTAAGATAGGAGTCAAATTCATTTTCCCCATGTGCATATCTAATTATCCCAGCACTATTTATTGAAAAATGCCATCATTCCCCCACTACTTCACAATGACACTTTTGGCACAAATCAAACGTTCATATATCATGTAGATCTGCTTCTATTGTGCCCAATAATTGAATCTGAATCCAATGAATTCTTTAGCTCTAACTATCAATTTGTGGAAAATATAGGGGAGAAAGGAACATGTTAGGTGACACTCCAAAGATGCCATCAGCAAAACTAAGTTTATGGTATACCCTACAGGATAAATAATGGTAGCTTCAAAAAATAAATTGCAAGAAAAAAAGATATGGAGATAAAACTACAGGTTAAAAGAATTAAAAATTTTATTAACCAATTATGATGTGTAGGTTTTATTAGCATCCTGATTCAAACAATGAATGAATTTTCAAAAAATGAAAATGAAATATAGACATTTTCAGATCAAAGACAACTGAGAGAATTTGCCACCAGTGGGTCTGCACTAAAGGAAATTCTAAAGGATGCTCTTCAGACAGAAGGAGAATG
>NW_012148631.1:817057-818201 GCF_000956105.1 Propithecus coquereli
GCGAAAAAATAAGCAAGGGAAGAAAGCAAGATAGAACAGAAAAGAAAAATAGAAAAGAGACTCTAGCAGGTCCTTTGCAAAGGAGAAAATACAAATAATTCATAAACATATGGAAAGGTGCACACCCTATCAGTAATTGAGAAAGTGTGGATTAAAACCAAAATAAAATATCACCCATCTACCAGAACAACTAAAACTTAAAAGGTGGACAGTACCAAATGTCAATGGGGATGGAAAGCAATGGGAATTCTTATACACTGCTGGTAGAATTATAAATTAACACATTTGGAAACACTTCTGTGTTATCTACCAAATTTGAAGATAATGCATGCCCGTGACCCAGCAATTTGGAAATACATGCGTGCGTGCCCCCGGAGACACAGACAAGGAGGTCCAAAACATCATTGCTTGTCATGGCCTCAAATTGGGATTAACCCAAACATCCATTGCAAGTAGAACGTCTACATAAATTGAGGTATATTCATACAATGGAATACTACACAATAACAAAAACAAATGAATTACAGCTACAACAAAGTGGCTGAATCACACCAACATAGTAGAGGAAGAGAAGCCCGCACAAAAGAATATATACTACAGAGTTCCATTTAACTGCATTCCAAACAGGCAAAACAATCGACAGTGTTTAGAGATATTTAGGTGGAAAACTAAAGAAATGCAAAGAAGTTATCACCACCACATAATTCAGAATTGTGGTTACATTTAGGTAAGAGGGACAAAGTGTGAAGGATAAAGGCCACAGGAAGGGCTTGGAAGGTCCTGGCAAAATTCAGCATCATGCCCTGATTCATAGTGACCTGGGTGCCTTTACTTTATAAGAATTCATTAAGCTGTATATTGATGTTTTACACATTTTTATATGTCTATTTCACATTATACAGTTTTAAGAGGTTTTAGAAGAAGATAGGAAACCAAGGCGCAAAGATTTTAATTGAGCTTTCCAAGGTAGTATACCCATCAACTCAAGGCTTCCCTGGCCTCTGGGACCCCAAAGCCTGTGCTCTCAAGCACTGTTTACAAGTTAATCATCATCTAGCAGAGGATACCAGTTCCATCTATAATTCGATCCAGCAATAGCACTATTAGGCATCTACCCAAAAGAGCACAAAACATTCTACGATAA
>NW_012148631.1:820877-827977 GCF_000956105.1 Propithecus coquereli
AAGAGATTAGAAGAGAAATATGTCAGTGGCTCTTTAAACAGGCATCTGTACTTGTGAAGAAATTCTTTCTTGCAGGAAAGAACCTAAGACAGGTGTTTGAAATCATGCTGGGCATTGATAGCGTGAACAGAGATAGGTTTGTGCAATTCTAGAAAACTAGATCTCCAGGACAGCAGCTGAAAAGCTACTTGACAGAGCAGACAGGAATCCTTGGACTCGTTAGCTTTTAAATGTAGAAATAACTCTAAAGATGATTTAGGTAAAATCTTGACCAAAATTCAACATGTTTAGTGATACAGAGCTTATATCAAGAACATCCATGTCTACCTTGGCCCCAGAGACCTGGTCCCTTTCAACCTGTCCTACAGCCATGGAGAAATGAGAGGATGCGGAGGGCAGACTTCAGAGAATTCCATAGGATAAGGCTGTGTTTTTTATTTAGAACATTTATAAATATTTCTTAACACTCTTTTTAAATACATTTTTAACTGACACAATAATTGTACATATTTATGGGATATATGTGGTATTTCCAGACAAGTATACAACGTGTAGTGATCAAATCAATTTTAGCATTTCTTTGTGCTGGGAACATTCAAAATCTCCTCTCTAGTTATTTTTGAATATATAATAAATTATTGTTACCCATAATCACCGTGCTGTGCTACAGAACAATAGAACAGATTTCTCCTATCTAACTGTAACTTTGTGCTTGTTAACAGCCTCTCCCTATCTGCCCCTCCCCACGACCATTCCCAGACTCTGGTAATCACTACCCTACTCTCTATTTTTATGGGGTCAACTTTTTCAGTTCCTGCATATGAATGAGAACATGAGATATTTGTCTTACCTATACCTGGTTTATTTTACCTAATGTCCTCCAGGCTCATCCATGTTGCCGTATTTGACAGAATTTCATTATTTATGGCTGGATAATATTCCATTTTGTATATATACCACAATTTCTTTATCCATTCATCCATTGATGAACATTTAGGTAGGTTGATTCCATATCTTAGCTATTGTAAATAGTGCTACAGTAAACATGGGAATGTAGATATCTCTTCAACATACTGATTTCCTTTCCTTTCGACATATACCCAGCAGTAGGATTGCTGGATCACATGGTATTTATATTTTTGGTGTTTTGAAGAACCTCTATAGTGTTTTCCATAATGGCTATACTAACCATTAATACATCCCCACCAACAATATATAGAAGTCCCCTTTCCCAGCATCCTCACTAACATTGTTATTTTTTGTCCTTTTAATAATAGCCATTTTAACTGGGGTGAGGTGATATCTCATTGTGGTTTTGATTTGCACTTCCCTGATGATTAGTGATGTTGAGCATTTTTTTTCATATACCCGTTGACCATTTGTATGTCTTCTTTTGAGAAATGTCTTTTTAGATCATTTGCCCATTTCAAATTGGATTATTTGGGTTTTTTTGCTTTCGAGTTGTTTGAGTTTCCTGTATACTCTGGATATTAATCCCCTGTTGGATAGAGAGTTTGCAAATTCACTTTGTTGGTTTCTTTACTGTGCAGAGCTTTTTAATTTGATATAATCTCATTAGTCTATTTTTGGGTTTTTTGCCTGTACTTTTGAGGTCTTACCCAAAAAAATCTTTGCCAAGGCCAATGTCCTGAAGTGTTTCTTCTATGTTTTCTTCTAGTAGTTTCATATTTTTGGATCTTACATTTAAGTCTTTAATCCATTTTGAGTTGATTTTTGTGTATTGTGAGAGATAGAGGTCAAGTTTCATGCTTATGCATATAGATATCCAGTTTTCTCAGTGCCATGTATTGAAGAGACTGTCCTTTCCTCATTGTACATTTTAGTGTCTTTATCAAAATTCAGTTGGCTGTAAATACATGGATTTATTTCTGGGTTCTCTATTCTGTTACATTAGTCCGTGTGTCTGATTTTATGCCAGTACCTTGCTGTTTTGGTTACTATAGCTTTGCAGTATATTTTGAAGTCAGATAGTGTGATGCCTCCAGCTTTGTTCTTTTTGCTTAGGATTGCTTTGGATATTTGGGCTCTTTTGTGGTATCATATGAATTTTAGAATTTTTTTATATTTCTGTGAAGAATGTAATGGGTATTTTGATAGGGATTGCATTGAATCTGTACATTTCCTTGGGGAGTATGGACATTTTTTAAAAATATTAATTCTTCTAATCCATGAGCATAGAATATCTTTCCATTTTTTGTTGTCCTCTTCAATTTCTTTCATCAGTGTTTTATGGTTTTCATTGTAGAGATCTTTCACCCTCTTTGGTTAAATTTATTCCTAAGATATTTTTAGTGTAGTTATTGTAAATGGGGTTGCTTTCTTGATTTTTTTCATATTGTTCACTATTATGCCTGATTTACATACATGCAAAAATCCTCAACAAAAGACAAGCAACCCTAATCCAACAGCACATCAAAAAGATTATACAACATAATCAGGTGGGATTTATCCTAGGGATGCGAGAATGATTCAACATATGCCAATCAATATGACACATCATATTTAATATCAACAGAATGGGAGAAAAAACCCATCCAATCATCTCAAGAGACACAGAAAAATCAATTGATAAAGTTCAACATCCCTTCACAATAGAAACTCTCAACAAATTAGGTATATAAGGAATGTATCCCAACACAATAAAGGTCATATATGACAAATATGCAGCTAACATCACACTGAATGGGGAAAAGTTGACAGCCTTTTCTCTAAGATATTGAACAAGACAAGAATGCCTACTTTCACCACTTTTCTTCAACATAGTATCAAAAGTCCTGGCCAGAGCAACTAGGCAAAAGAAGAAATTAAGAGCATCCAAATTGGAAAAGAGAAAGTCAAAGTGTCCCTCTTTGCAGATAACATGATCTTATATTTAGAAAAACCTAAAGACTTCACCAAGAAACTGATAAAGAAATTTGCTTATTAACACTTAATAAGCCTAACAACAGCCAATCGCTTGATATTATAATAAACAATAAGCCATTGCTTATTGGGAGCCAACAACACACTGAGCACAGCCCTTAACATCCTTGCTCAGTGACACTCCCAGCAATCCTATGGGGTCACTGTGCAGGGTCACACTGTGAATGGAAATGGAGAAAGGAGTGTGCAAGCCCCTGACTCCAAAGCCCACGCTCCTCACCCTGGTGCTAAGGGACAGTGTGAGAAGAGAGAGTGGGTCCTGGAGAAGCTCAGCAGAGAGCTGGCAGAGACCTTACACAGATGCTAACTTCATCGGCCCTGTGGGGGTCAAAACAGAGAGCATTTGCCTGTACACAGGCCATGGGGGTCCAAATGGAATTCCTAATGTGAGTCCCACACCATCTCCAAAGCGTCTCAGAACAATGGGAGACTCTGCAGCGTGCTCTGCACCCCCAAGCTCTTGCAAGGGTACGAAGCTGACCTAATCAGACAAAGCCCAAACCTGACTTGGCCGCGGGGAGGTGCTCACAAGTTTATCATTAGATAAGAAGCATCTGGGATTACTCATGCAACTCTGTTCTTTGTGGCAAAGGCTGGCAAACAGAGAAGATTCGTTTCTGGATTCCTCACAAAGGGACATTGAGTTAGCCCCTAGGGGTCTTTTGAAGGAGGAAGAACGTGGGTCCACTGGCACAGTCCCTGGGCCCATCCCCAGAGAGGAGGGGAGTGAGCACAGGGCCAGTGGGTCTCAAGGAGACGCAGACTCCCCTGGACCTTGCAGCAGGACGAATGGAAGCTCTGGGTTCTCCAAGGTGACCTGTTCCTACTGCCCCCAGAGGCTGTAGGAACAGGTTATGCGCTCCCCTGAATGGACCTTTTGAAGCCCTGTGACCGGGTCTGGGACCCTCCTCTGCACATCCAGAGTCACTCATGCCTACCTCTGTCTGTGTCTGTGTCAGTCAGCAGCTCAGGCCATTGGTCAACCCCCAGTGCTGCCATTCACTGATGCAAGTTGCTTCATAACTCTGTGCCTCACATTCCTCATCTGTAAAATGGAGGTAATAAAAGTAGGCTCCTTTGTCAGGCTATGAGGATTAAATCATATAATACATGTGAAGTGCTTACATCAACATCTGGCATATTCAATGCTCAGTTATTTCTTATCACTTGTTGTTGTCTCCTCATGTTTAGGTACCTCTCTACCTCTGTATCCCATTAGTCTGTGACCATCTTCAGGACAAGGTCTCTGTCTTCTATTCCTGTATCACCACCCAGCACAGAACTTAGCATATAACAGACATTTGAACCGGTTTGTTGAATTAAAGAGGACTTTATGTATGTCTGTATGCATTCTTTCATCCATCCATTCATTCTTAGTGAAAGACAATGGTTCCAAATTATTGAAGAGGTGTCCAAAGTATGGAATCTCAATTGCATGGCCCCCAAATAGTAATGTGATAGCAACCCAGGGCATAATGCATTTCCCTCATCTCCCCCACCATATTGGGACTGGAATGGGGTGGAAGCTTTTCATTTTAAAATATCAGAAGTCATATCATTGCCTACCTACAATTAACTTAGATGGAGTTTTGATTCTAGAAGATTGTTTCTATGAAGAAGAAATCCTCTTTGTAAATCCTTACTTCTTCTAATACTTTCATTGTTCCATATAACAGAAATTTCTCCCTTTTCCAAATTATATGGAAGACAATTTCCTGCCTTCTTCCTATATCCCCTCCACCATGCAACAAGGACAAAGGACTTTGTTTGACTCATGAGATAGAAAACTGGAGCAGAACTTGCAGGGCTCAGGCCCTTTGGGGTTTACTCTCTGGGACCTGCCCCCGAAGCATGTATGTGCTTGTCCCTGCTCATCCTGCAGTCCTATGGAAGGTAAACTCACCTGAACGTGGGTTCTTCATCTTGCAAATGGGTGGGCACATTAGTTTAATTTTAGGTGGAAAGGGGAAGCCCATTCAGAATAAGCAATAAAGTTGACACCTCAATTTTTCAGTGCCCTCTATATCTATTTCTCAATTGGTTCCAAACTCAACAGGGGGTGCTGAAGACTGGCTTCTCCAAAACACTGACAATGTTCCCACTCGGGGAGGTAACGTGTGCACCATCCAGTAACCTAAAGGTGATAGGAAAACGCGAGGAATGCCAGAGCTTCTAATGGAAGGAAAGTACAAGTTCAAGATAGATCTCCTTTGAAAAGTAACTAGTAATATAATGTAGAAAAAATCAGTATTCTTCTAACATTAAGTTTTATTCAAGGTTTATTCTATCAGAGAGGACTCCAGCAGGCCCCAGGGGCACACTCAAGATAGCATAATTTGAGGAAGGTTTATTTACAAAAGAACTAATTGTAAAGCTGAGTGTGGAGTGCAGGTGAATGTTTATGCCACCTCTTTCTTCTCTTCCACTCCCCTTCTCTACTGTAATTTGGGACAAATCTAGTAAATATTAATAGTACTAGAAAATGTAGCTTAGGCTACCTGTCCCTTTAATAGAATGGCTAAGTCTGCAAAGCAGACCCTGAGTTCATTTACCCCATAATCTGGCTAGCTAAGGACAGCCAGCCTGTCTGCACAAAGCCAGGCCCTCTGTGAGTAGCGCTGGGAACCAAAGTGAAGCAAGGCCAACCCTGGTCTCAGTGCCAGCAAGCGGCCCACTGGCACCAGGCAGCACAGTGAACATTCCTTTCTCAGCCCCTTGAGTTGGCAGCTCTTCCTTGGGGTGGGTGGTATATGTATGTTGGGTGGGGGTGGGAGTATAGAATCCTCCTCACTCTGGATTTGGGCAGAATTTTGGGGAGAGAGGAATGAAATTTCCCTTCTTATACAAAGGCCTTTCTTCAGATTTGGACGTTGCAAACAAGGATATTCCATTTGAGAAAGACCTAATCTGGGAATTATCATTAACCAAAACGAAAATGACCCTGGGTCCTGCACAGGCAAGAGAGGGTGGTCTATACGTCAGTGCACCTACACCTTTGCTGTCTGTGAGCACAGCCGCAGAGAGAGTCCTGACACGGAGCCAAGTCCTCGTTCCCGCACTCGAGGGAACACATAGGGACACTGTGGAAGGAGAGAGAAAGAGCAACTTCAAGACCAGCTGCTACAGCTCAGTGATTCTCACCTACCCATTAGGAAAGAACTTTTCTACCCATCTCATGCATATATCCCTTCCTCTGAACCTAAAAAGATCTCTGGGACAATGACATCACAATTTCATTTGAAAACTCTCCTCAGTGTCCCGAGAGAAAGTCCTTCCAGCTGTCCACCCACACTGGGGATCCATTCCTTTCCATAGGCCCTTGCTAGAAAGAGTGGACATACTTTATGAAGCCATGCCTTGGCTTTGACGCCTGTCTCTAGGTAATCAGGATCTGGTCAGCGTTTCCACATATCCTTTCTGTCCGTAATTAATCAACCTGTCTTGAGGACTCTGAAGAGCTTCCATAAACTGAAGTGATCATATGGAGTCAGTCTTGTCTCTCTGTTGGGTCTAGGGCTTGCCTAACCTCCTTTGCATTATGAGAAGCTGTTCCTGCTGAAATATGTAGATATGAACTAGTTTTTCTCATAAAATATCTAGAAATCCATGTTTTAGGCTAATCATTCATTCTGCTGTCCTGTCTGTGACTTGCTAACTTGAAGGACCATTCATGGCTGATGCCAAGCTGGGTCTCCGATCTCACACTCAATAGGGAGAAATGTTCAGACCACTTCGATGGAGCCTGATGGCATTTTGGTTTTTGCAAACAAAGTGTTGAATCACTACCATGCATTCAGACATCAGCACCACAATTTAAAAATGCCATAGTGTATTTGATATAAAAGATGGGGCCCTGCAAAGCTGGGAATGTGCAGAAGTTTTGGAAACCAGGGTTAACTTCCTGTATGAATTGAGAACCACATTTTAAAGATCCTTAATTTCTGATTCATGGTGGTTAGTCTCAGGTTTATCTCAAATTCTCACTCCATCCCATCTCTAGACAAATAGGTAATTTTATGGAAAACAACAATACAAAGGCAAACTTTACAGACTGAGCATCTATTCAAGAGCAGATTATTTTCATGAAGGAAACTCTTTAGGCATAAGAGATGAAAATAGGTATCTCCTACTAGTGATTCCCACACTTTTGTATTCCA
>NW_012148631.1:828027-830234 GCF_000956105.1 Propithecus coquereli
AGTGCCCAAGTTCTTCACAAACAGGAAATCGTGCCTGCCAGGAGTAAACACTGAAGAATTTGCAGCCACGAAATTGTTCTCATTCAACAACAGCTTAATGATCTTAATGAACGAGCCCATACGGATTACATCTATCCTGCGAATTTACAGATGGCCTCAAAGAGCAAGAGGGAAAACACATGAGAATAACCATCCACAGAGAATTGATCAAGCCTCATGAGACTACAGGGAGGAGACTGAGAGCTTAATCCCTGCTAAAAACAAATCTGGCAGTCCCCAGCCCAGCTCCCCTCCTGCTCCCCACTCTCAGCCTGATCTGCCGCCCTAAGCCTCATGTTTCTTCACAGGCAGCCAGGAGCTTCTGCATCTTCCATCTGGCCCGCAGAGAAGTGACTCACAGCAATAAATACCAAGAAGAAAGGAGCCCTTCATAAATAAAAGGGAAGGAGCAGGACCAGCACAAAGCACCCAGCTCTCTTTCCTGTAAAGCAAATAAATAAAGCAATGCCAACAACTTACAAGTGATGCGCCTCCTTTCCACACTCCCTGTCACACGCCTAAGTGTCTTCACTGCATCTGATAGCATGACAAGGCAGAAACGCTCACACCAGCTCCTGCTGTTCTGGGCAGGCAGAGACATGGTATAATTTGCAGAAACTTCCTCAGTGCCCCCCGCCCCCACCCTCCCAACCCAGCACAATTGGCCAAGCTCCTATGAAAAGAAACACTGTCTATAACTCATACAATGCAGTTGGGTTGGAGGGTTCCGTCTTGATTTTCTTCTAGTCATTGGACCTTTGGGCACTTCTGGGTCTGCTTGCCTCTTAGGCAGCCTTTGCAGTTCCTTGCAAATTATAGAGCATTTAAGAAGAGCCAGTTCTGCCAGGTTGTCTGCCAGGTGGTGTAAGCATGACCTAGACCCATGCCCATTCTCAGGAAGGGTGGTCCAGCAGAAGAGAGGGCCACATGAACACATTCAGAGAGATTAGTGTGACAGTGGAGAAAGATTAAAAGTTGGTAGGGATGGATATCTTCTACCTGGGAAAGCAGGGGAGGTATCCCAGAGGTATCCCAGAAGAGATGGCATTTGAACTGGATGCTGAAGGATAATTTGGTGTCTATCAAGTATACAAGGAGAAGGGCCAATACAGATAGAGGCAAAGAATGTGCAAAGACATGGGTACTAATGTTGATACTCATCCTAATTCTAATTTCAATTCCAATTGGTAAAGCTCATGCTAATACTAATATTCCATTTACTGAGGATTACTGATTAGACGCTGTACCAAGTTCTATACGTTAATTGTTTCATTTAAATCCCATAAAGACCTTATGATGTAGAAATCATTATTATCATCACCATTTAGATAAGGATGTATGGTTGAAGAAGTCACGCTGCTGGTATGGGGGAACCTGGATAGTGAGTCATGGAGCACACACTTGATCACTACGTTACACTGTCCTTGGGGTGTAGGCACCCTGACCAAGAACAGAGTTAAGATTAAATAAGGAAGATAATGCAACATGTAGAGTCCTTCCACTTCTCCTGAAACGCTAAAGAGATTAGAAGAGAAATATGTCAGTGGCTCTTTAAACAGGCATCTGTACTTGTGAAGAAATTCTTTCTTGCAGGAAAGAACCTAAGACAGGTGTTTGAAATCATGCTGGGCATTGATAGCGTGAACAGAGATAGGTTTGTGCAATTCTAGAAAACTAGATCTCCAGGACAGCAGCTGAAAAGCTACTTGACAGAGCAGACAGGAATCCTTGGACTCGTTAGCTTTTAAATGTAGAAATAACTCTAAAGATGATTTAGGTAAAATCTTGACCAAAATTCAACATGTTTAGTGATACAGAGCTTATATCAAGAACATCCATGTCTACCTTGGCCCCAGAGACCTGGTCCCTTTCAACCTGTCCTACAGCCATGGAGAAATGAGAGGATGCGGAGGGCAGACTTCAGAGAATTCCATAGGATAAGGCTGTGTTTTTTATTTAGAACATTTATAAATATTTCTTAACACTCTTTTTAAATACATTTTTAACTGACACAATAATTGTACATATTTATGGGATATATGTGGTATTTCCAGACAAGTATACAACGTGTAGTGATCAAATCAATTTTAGCATTTCTTTGTGCTGGGAACATTCAAAATCTCCTCTCTAGTTATTTTTGAATATATAATAAATTATTGTTACCCATA
>NW_012148631.1:847429-848827 GCF_000956105.1 Propithecus coquereli
AAGCAAGGCATCCTTGAACTGAAACACTCTATTGACTTGAAAGATTCCTCTGGAAATCTAAGCCCAAGTGGCCAAGACTGAGGAGAAAGCTCTGGGGTCTTTGGCCTTCCCAGTGAAGAATTACCTTCCTCTGCCTTACAGGCTCTGTAGCCAAGTCCATTAACCCAGAGGTTCCCGCTGGGCACAGCTGCCCCCAGTGGCGATGGGGAGATGTCTCTAGGGGAACGGTTTTCTAGGCCACTCAGAGCACTTAAACCTATCAGAGAAGCCCCTGGACCAAACACAAGAGTTCCCATCTGTCTTCACACTCCTCCATGCTTGTTTTCAGGCCTAGGAAGGGTGGTGTCTTTCCAATGGCTCCTGGGTTATGGAATGTATTTAAATGCCTGGTTCAAAACCCTTGTCCCCCCTCTCAAATTTGACAATTGTTTAAGCATTATTGCTTGAATGGATACAGATGTTCAGCTCATCTCTTGTTGGGAGGAATACTTCTTTAGAAGAAGAGGAGAAGATTGGCTTTTTTCTTCTTTTTTTTTTTTCAGACACATAGTTTATCTTTATGTTTGTATCAAAGGCTGCCAAGAGATGCATCTGGTCCCCAAATCAAGAATCTCACACTCCTCCTCCCAACTCACAGCTTTCCAAGCGTCTTTCTTTGTGATCTCTGCCCAAAGAAGCTGTCGGCAGAGCTCGACGGACAGATGACCAACACATCCTGGAAGAAAAAGAATCCTATTCTCATCAATGCTAGGAAGAACGGCACCCATGGCATTTTTAATGTCATTCCCCTGCCTTTTACTTTTTTTATGCAACTCATTTTCTGATTAATATTTTCAGCAGCTAGAGCAAATGCCAGTTTAATTAAATTTCCACACCATCCCCCCTTTATCCAATTAGTGGGTTCACTGGCTCCTCATCAACCTTCAGCGTCTGCGTTTTCAGTGAATGCTCAGTTGCTTCTGGTCTCGCCAAAAAAATCTGTTACATATTAAATTATAATAAGATATAGGCAATTATAGTAGCAGCAGGACAAATAGATTTGTATGGTTCATTACAAGGGATTTCTGGAACATACGTAGTATAAATAACCAGTTTCTGGGGCAGAGCATATTTTGAAGAAAAATATAAAAGGGGGAGAAGGGGAAGAGGCCATTGTCAGTTACTATAAGAAAACTCTGACTATAAGGAACTCCTACCAGCCCAGTAGTTCTGTTATTTAGATGAGCAACATTTCAACAGATGAACCACAAATAGAAATGAAAGATGAAGCCATTTTGCATGGAAAATGGGTGGTGACCTGTTTTTCATTTTCAGAAAGAAAGAATAATGCCACTGTCATTGCATCGAAACAGATGGAGTAAGCGAGGAGCATCTGATATGTGACAAGCCATGTGCACA
>NW_012148631.1:849792-881640 GCF_000956105.1 Propithecus coquereli
TTTCTAATTTTAGTAGAGGCAGGGTCTCGCTCTTGCTCAGGCTGGTCTTGAACTCCTGAGCTCAAACAATCTGCCCGCCTCGGCCTCCCAGAGTTCTAGGATTACAGGTGTGAGCCACCGTGCCCGGCCCATTAGCTTATTCTTGATGTCTAGCAGGTCTTAATAATGTAGTGAAGGAATGGTATCCCCCTTGAGGAGAAAAAGGGCTTCCATGATGGGAATAAAAGGTACCAAAAGAAATGATGGGACAGGGAAAGCAAGATTGCCTGAATTTATGATTTTTTGTAAGCAGACAGTGAAGCTGATTGACCCTAACGACACAGCTCTGCTTCAAGGGCTTAATAAAAAAATAAATTCCGAATTGGGAAGTGTAGTATCTTCTTCCTTACTACATTTAAGAAAGAGAGTACTTCCTTAGAGCTGCACCTGGACAGATCTTGAGAATTCTTGCTTCTCCTGTCACTCGACTTAACTGCAAACCGTAAGCATTGTGGTGTTTTATCTTAGAAACTGTCCGGGAAGGTGGTTCTTCAGCACTCTTCTACGTTCCATATGGAGAACTATTTTTTAACCAATACCACTCTGTGAAATCCATTTTATGACTCCCAGGATACATGCAAGGCATTTTGCCTAATTCTTCAGCCCAGATTGGAAAGCAGGGTTGAAAAATCCCATATAAGTAAATATTCTGCAAGTTTATACAGGCTGAAGTCACGGAGCCCAGAATATTAGCCAGCTCCCCAGGGAGCCTACAGCAACATGTGAAAATGGCTTGAACGAGATGGCCAAGATGTTGACCTCCTTCCCTTTGAGAAACAAGGGTGGGAATGAAAGATTCTGAGCCAGCACTGGTCACTGGGATGGGTAGAGTTGGGCTGAGCCAAACCCTGCATACAACCTTTAGTGTGAGGATGCCAGCAGCCAACCAAGGAGCAGCAATCTGGTTACTAAATTCTGAGAAAGTGAGCAGTGTTTGCTCTCTCAGTGGGGCTTGGTGGTGTCAACACGGACCCACCTGCTATCTTGCTTGCTCTGTGTGCCCACTTTCGCTGGCCTCTGAGTTGCCTGTTCCTCCCAGGGCAGAGGCACAGAGAACTGAGGAGTGCTGGCTTTGGAGTCCTAGGAAATGAGTTTTGTCTTCTCTGCATTTATGCACTTATGAAATTTTTAATCAATCCACTTCTAAGGTCTCCATTTCCTCATCTCTAAAATAAGGGGCCAGGAAATCATGACCCATGCTCTTGTCAAGTACTAAGACATATGAGTGTTCTCTGAGTCATGGGCAACAAAGGCCAAGGTTAAATTCCAGGATTCATGGAGGCTGTTCTTGTAGAAATATGTGGCAGAATTTAAAAGCTGCAAACTGCACATCAGACATAACAAGACAGAAGGGCTATAACTGGCCTCTCTGGAATCTTGGTCCCTTTATAGTTGCACTAGTTCATTATCAAATCCCGTGGGCAAGGGCAAAGCAAAAACAGTTTGTATCAGACATGTCTCCTAGAGGGACTGTCCTACCCATGTCCCTAATGAAAGGGCCAACTTGGGTTGTTATGTTTGGTGCTATTGGGCCCCACC
Source organism: Propithecus coquereli (assembly GCF_000956105.1). NCBI lineage: Eukaryota > Metazoa > Chordata > Mammalia > Primates > Indriidae > Propithecus > Propithecus coquereli. The sequence goes on from NW_012148631.1 coordinate 851,371, forward strand.
CAGATCTAGCCACAGCTGACAGCCCAGGGACTGAGCAGGCAACCAGAGGCCGCCCAGTGAAACCTTCACCCAAGCACAGTCCTCTATCAAGAATTTGAAAGTTTTGAACTGGATGATTAAGCCAGTAAGAATAGGGACAGAAACGGAAAGAGTGTCATGGAAAAGTATCTAGGGAGGCCAGGGGCAGCAGTCAGGATGGATCATAATTAAAGCCACGAGGAGGCAGAAACTGTGAGTGAGCAAAGGTGTGGTCCTATGGTACCTGGTCTCCAGAGAGGGTCCTCCCAGGCCACCGTCCTCTTGGCATTCATGCCCTTCTGTACTCTTTTCCTGCTGAATTGGAACTGACCCTGCCACCAGCTGCATATGGTGTAAGTGACAGAGCATGGCTTCCAAGGACAGGCCATAAGAAGCCTTGCAGCTTCCACCTGGGTGTCTTGGGATGTTCTCTCCTGGAGCCCAGCTGCCATGCCAAGAGAAAGCCAAGCCACATGGAGAGGCCACATGTAGCCACATGAACTCCCAGCCAGCAGCCAGCACCAACGCAGCCATGTGAGTGAGCCACCTTGGAAGTCCAGCCAAGCTGAGGCTTCACATCTCTCTAGTCCCAGCTACCATTTGACTGTGACTACAGGAAACACTTGACTAAGGACTGGAGAGTGTGGTCAGCCCACAGAACCATGAGAGGGAGTGATAATTGTTATTTTGAGCCACTATGTTTGGGAGTGGTTTGCTGTGTAGCAACAGGTCCACAGAGAAAAGTTCATATGGACAGAGAGGCGCAATCTCCAAAAGAGATATTGGTGCCCAAGGTTTGTAGTCCTCAACAGAACAGTATCTATTTTCAAAACACCATCCTTTTATTTGAAGCAGCAACTTGAGGAGATCACTTTTCCTAACAACATAAACAAACCAACTAAAAATCCAACTAGAATGAGACAGAAATGGATATCTAGTAATAGTCTAGGACGGAGGTTTGCAGAAGCTAGTGCATGGATAATTACTCACACTAACAAGGTCTTCACAACTCTTTAATGTAAAGGGGAATATAAAAACAATGTCAGAATTTATGTTCATGAATCTAAATTTATTCGAGCTAATGAAGGCAGCCTGTGGAATGAGCTTCTCTCAGAGTCTCAAACGTGAAGCAGGACAGCATCAGATCCCCAGCACCAAGCATTAATCATCATTTTCCTGGTGCTCAACAGATGGGGACAGTCATGCCTCTCCCTACCTCTCCTCCCTCTGTCTGCCTTCTCCCCGTGAGCCCCAGCACTGAAACGGCTGGGATTTGCTTTTACCTCCCATCCTGGCCAGCCTGTGCTTCCCTTAGAGAAGAACTCTCACTTCTGCTACGTCATGTCCTTCCTCTCCCCTACCCCAGAATTGTGGCCAAGCACCAAGGGCAGAAAGCAAAAAAGGGGCCGTAGGAAGTACAGACATTTGGGGAAGGGGAGGATGTGCGTAGCTTTTATCAGATACAATGAAAGAAGCTACCACTGTGACAGAAGGAGAATCTATTATTTCTCAAAGCCTTGACCTTGTTTTAAACTTAGCTACTTAACCGATATTTGAGTAAAAATAAGCAAATAGATAAAATCTTTTAAACGAGATGCCCTCTCCAATGCTTCCCATGGTGTAAATTACCAGAACTCGAGTCGTTTCATAACTGCTGCTACAAATCATGTTACCCTTCTGCAAAGCGAAAGGAAAGACCTTCCACAGACTCTACCTCGCCCAAGGTTACGGAGACTGGGGGTGAGCAGGGGCCAGGGCCCATGGCGTTCCCTGCTGGCCTTCTCCTTAGGAAGGAGATCAAAGCCTGGGCAGAGGGCCTGCTGACTCTGATTTGCATGGTGAAAGTCACCTGTCCAGCTCTGCCCCAGAGGCAAAGCGATCAAAGCTGCAAGGGGAGCCAGGGGCGGGGAGGAAATAAAATATTGATTTGATGAGATGCACGCTAATTCTCCTCCGCCCACCTTCTCCGTGAGGAAAGCGGGGCTGTGAAGTGACTGTTTTCCACGCTCCTTCTCTGAACTCACATCGCGGCTCCCATTGCCCTGCCAGATGGGCCTCACGCAGCTTTGCCCAGGAAAGGAAAAACAGGAGGGAAAAGGAAGTCTGAGCGATGCCGTCCGCTCAGATGGCTTCCCCAGCACCTCTGCCACCTCCGTGGAAATACGCTGTCAGGAGGAGAGTGGAGAACTCTTGCAGTCCCAGTTCAAAAATAATTACATGCAGAAGCTCAAAATCTGAAACAGGCAAAACAGAGCATTTGCTGCCCTTAAAAAGAGGTGGGGAAGGGAACCCAGGACCCCCATCCCTCCTCCCTGGAACTGAATAAGCCACAGAGGACAAAGGGGAAGTGACGTTTCTGACTTTGGGAATTTCTATATTTGAAATGCTCTGAAGTTGACCAACTTGAGCTGGGCTTCGGTGAAACCAGGTGGGCATGCGGGGGATGAGAATGAGAAGGGATGTTGAGCTTGGAGGCAAGCTGAGATACTAAAGCAGCATACAAAACTCAGAGAATGGGCATATCTTCTGGCTGGGAAGGCAGTGGGGTCAAGAGACATATTGATTGTGAGGTCTTCGGGGAATTCTTTGTCTGAAATTCCTACCGAAGATGATGTCACTGACCCTCATCAGAGGCCAGGCCCCGGGGAGCTGTGGCTCACCACAGAAGCGGCTACGGTTTCTGTGTAAGCGGAGCCAGGGCCCCTTTGGCCCTGGCTGCAGAGTGTGGGCGGGCAAGGGAAGGTATAAGGATTAAGTCGTGAAAATGTTAAGTGAACACGGGCTCCTTATTCATTGTCTAGATCTTGAAATCTTTCAGCTTTCTTACTCCAGTACCCAAGGAGGACAGTGTATGTATTTGTTTGCCATATTTCTAAAAATATGATAAAATTTGTCTAAAAAAGAAAGCTGGCCTCATGACATTTGCCCTCGGTGCCATTTGCAATCTGGTCAGTCTGTCTATAGCTGAATCTCCCCACTTGCCTCAGCCGCAGTGAGCTCACCGTCCCCAGCCATGGCTGGTCCTGGATGACAGGTGCATGCACATCACTGTTCTTCTCAAACAGCCTTTCCACCTTTTTTTTTTTTTTTTTGAGACAGAGTCTTACTCTGTCACCTGGGCTAGAGTGCCATGGCGTCAGCCTAGTTCACAGCAACCTCAAACTCCTGGGCTCAAGCGATCCTCCTGCCTCAGCCTCCTGAGTAGCTGGGACTACAGACGTGCGCCACCACACCTGGCTAATTTTTTCTATTTTTAGTAGAGATGGGGTCTTGCTCTTGCTCTTGCTCAGGCTGGTCTTGAACCCCTGACCTCAAGCAATCCTCCCACCTTAGCCTCCCAGAGTGTCAGGATTATAGATTTGAGTCACCTTGCCCAGCCTTTTCCACCTTTTTTATAGCTAAGTACTACCACCAAGAGCAAGGAATTTTGGGTCCTGTGTTCAAATTCTGGCTCTACTACTTACTGGTTATGTGACTTTGGGAGATCATTGAAACTCTCTGAATCTCAGCTTCTATATTTATAAAATCAGGTAAGGATGAAAAGAGATAACAGGTATGCAGCTAGCTCTGTGCCCAGCACAGAGCATGTGCTCATGGAGAACTGCTGTTTGCCTGGCAAATTCCAACTCCATTCCTCAACAAGTAGCTCTAGGGGAACAAGCCCTGAGAACTGCCAGTGCCTGGGGCTTACTTCTTTCCAAGCATGCCTCTGTATTGGTCACAGAAAGTCGTCCTTGTGTTGCAGCAAACTTACTTCCACCAGCAGATGCCGAGGAATAAGCACTCCCCGCGTCAGGGCAAGGAAATTGTTTTATGCACATCATGCTGTATAGGCAAGATAGAGGATCTGCCTCCCCAGTATGACTGAGTCCCTCATAATGGAATCACAGGAGAGCCAGAAGGATGAAATTCACCTCTTCTAGGTTCCACATGGATCCAAGCAGAGGAAGAGAAACTCTCCAAAGGTCTCTTCTTTCCCTGTCTCTGGACCCAACCCATCCATCTCCGCCAATGCAGCAGCCCAGTGATTTTCAAGCCCAGTTACTCCTAACAGCTTTCATCTAGGCCCAAATGTCCTTTCTTTGCCAAGAACCCACCCCGAACATCTGGAGCTCTGAATGTAAAGTAGGTATATCGGATGGTAGAATCTCATTAAGGAGCATGAGAAGAAAGAACCGTTGAGTCAACCTAAAGATTGGTTGTGACACAGAGACCTGATGGACTTATGCTTGTGGGGCCTCGGGATAATGGGGCAGAATGTTTCAGTGGGCAGGAAATGAACGGAAAGAGAAGTGCAATCTGCAGCATTCAGGACATCTGTCCCCACACCCAAGTCCAGCAAGGGAAAGAGCTAGCATCTCCACAGTACTAACCAGACAAGGAAAGAGATTCAGTACAACATGATCCTGCAAATATTTCTCATCGGAGGAATTTTCATGGCTGCTGCTACTCCTCACAGCACCTTACTGGACTGCAGGCTCACGTAGCATTTTCAGGAAGCCATCGGCCTCAAGACACCTGGCTCACACAAAGACATCATTCATTCATTCACAAATATGTATTGCAGGTCCAGTACCCTCTAGACACTGTTCTAAGTTTTTCAGATACGGTTAAGAAAACAGATACCAATTCCTGCCCTCTTGGAGCTTACATTCTAATGAGACATTCTTATCTGACTAATGTGTAACACAACATGGAGATTCGAGGCCAGGATTCCCAAACCCCATGCACCCGGGGACTGAAGAGGTAGCAGCCGTGAGCAGAGTGAGCAAGTTGCATGGCAGTAGGGAGAGGTGGGGGCTGTGAGGACTCAAGACCTTGTCTAAAAGAGGAAGTTGCTATTTGAATTGTTTCCACATAAGAATGTAATGTCATTGCTTCCAGATTTGCTGGTTTGTCAGAAGTCAGAAATCTAGATTTCTATGAAATTCTCTGATTTTTAAAACCTGGAACAAATCAACCTAAACTTATCTACAGCCAGGTCCTATCTGAAGGACATCTGCTTGTGACTCTCCCTCGTGACGTTCGGAGTGGGCTGGTGGGAACTGAGGGATGGAATAGATCAGTCATGTGGCTGGATCAGAAGGGGGTGGCCTCAGATCAGCTTCACCTTTGCTCCCAGGTAGCAGGGTCACTTTTTAAGGGCAGGTTACTTAAACTCCTGAGTCTCAGTTTTTTCATCTGTAAAACAGGAATAAAATCATAGAAAGTTTACATTAAGCAATAAATGATAAATGCATTGCACCCATGCCTGGTACACAGTAAGAACTCAATAAATGCCAATTGCTATAAGTGTCCCAGTCCTGATGGGAAGCAGATGCACATTCAACGGTTTCAACCGAAAGAGTTTAATTGTTCTATTTACAGAGGCATGGACAGGGGTTTTGGCGGGGGGATGTACAGGGCTGATGAACGACCCAGAGACTAGAAATATCAGTGACCCATTACCACCCCGGGCCTGAAAAAGCAAAGGGAAGAAGAGTTCCCAGGTTCCGGTGAGAGATGCACCCATGGATGAAGGGCACTGGGCAGGGGCTGTGGTCCTGTAGGGATGCCAGCCCTGCCAGAGTTGGGGAATAACGCCCCTACCTCATGGTCTCTCCTTCCAATCTCCTGCTGCTACCTTCATTGGCCAAACAATCTAGAAGCCAGAAGGCAAGAGAGACTGGGTGGTACAGTCTGCAGAGCTCAGTCTCCCAGGGCTCAGGCCAGGGTGGGAAAGAGCAGAGCGGGGGTCAGTGGATCTGGAAGAAGACACAGTTGCCCTCCATGTCTCCTGTCTGCTGAGTATGCGCCAGTCCTCTTTCTCACTGTCTCTGCGTCCCAGGGGCAAGTAAGCTGGTGGAACCCTCTTCACTCTATCTCAAATATGCTTCCGACTTTAAATTTGTCAAGCAAACCAAGAAGTTCTCAAAGGGTGATCTTCTGGGAAAGGCTGGGGCATCTACACTGGGTTCCGCATGGAAGGGCCAGGCTGTGTACAAGGCCCAGCAGCTATGCATGGACAGACCTAAAGTCATGGTTGGTCTGAACTACTAACGATTAGACCTCCTCTTCATTACAGGTCACTGGGATAGGGAGTTTTCCATAGAGGATGGAATGAAGGAAAGAGCAGTCTCAAAGGGAGGCAGGGTGGTCTTCTCTACGGCCACCTTGGGCTGGAGGTGGGGAGTGGTGTAGGAAAAGGGATGATCAGGAGAAGCTAAAACTCAAGTAATGCTTTTAAAATGATGTGACAGCACATGCTAGACTGAAAGTAACTGAAAAGTCACTCACGGAAACAGACAAGTCCAGAGGTGAGGACAATGAGCAGTGTGGCTTGCGCAGATCTGTGGCACTATGGCTCTGGGTCCTGCCTTCCGCCCCACAATGCACAAAGGCTTCCTCCTCCAGCTCATCAGGGAGGGCAGCAGCTGTCTCAAGGCTCAGTCCAGACACGACAATGTCTAGAGGAAAGAGAAGATTCAGCTTCTGGTAGCTCAGTCAGAAAAGAATGCTCTTTTTCAGAGGCCTTCCCAAATCCATTCCTCTGTCCAAGCAAATACCACATGACGATTGACTTAGGTCTGGTTATAGGAAACAATTTCTATGGCAACAAGGGTGGGTGGGATTTTTCTGATCAGGTGACAGTTTCCTCAATTCTCCCTTGGCCGGTACATAACTAGTACCATTTAGATACACGGAAGAGAAAAGAATTCATTACCTACAGAGAACATCTTAGGGCTTTAAGACTTAATTCTCTCGATGAGCCTCATAAAAAACAATTCTCACATTTCAGTAACTTTTAAAAACAAAAGTTTATTTCTCATTTACGCAAAGTGTCCAATGAGGGTTGACAGGGACCTTTCTCTGCTCCACATGACCTCCCTCAGAGACCCAGGCAGACAGAGCTTCACCACCGGGAGTGGCCCTGGTTGCTGAGGCAGGAGGGAAAAACCTGATTTTCACCCTGCCAGGTACGCTTCCCCTGGAAGTGACACATGTTAACTCCATGCGTATTTCAGTGACCAAAGCAAGGCACACAGCCACTTCTAACTTCAAGGCAGTGGAGAAGTGTAATTTTACATTATTCCTAAAATGAGGAAAAAAAATACTTGGGAACAGGTGAGATGGACACTCACAGGCATTGGTAGCAGTGCAAATTGCATCGATCATCTAGAAAGCAATTTGTCAATGAATGGACAATAAGGATTTAAAGGAAAGTTTATACCTTCTTCATATAACCCCTCACAAAGTAGAAACATATATGTGCAAGCACTGCACCTACAAACACAAAACCTCAGAAACCACAAGAACGTCCAACAGGAGGGTAATTCTTAAATAAATCAAAATCTAGCCATATGATGGATTATTCTCTAGTATTCTAAAATATTGCTTTTGAAGAGTGTTTAATGACATGGAAAAATCCTCATGTGTTAAGTGAAAGATGAAGAATTACACTGCTCTATTAATGTAAAAGTAAAGTACCAAGAAAACAAAGGAAACACACTGAAATATTAATGATGGTTATCTGTAGGTAAATGTCATTGTCTTGTTTGTATTTTTTTGTATTCCTTTAATTCTCTGTACAGATGAGTAACTTTTTCTAATGATCAGTTTTAAAAGATTATTTAAAAATAGAAATATAAAGACATTTATCACAGCAATTTTTGTAATAGCAGAAGTGGAAAATATCTAAACTTCACAATGGGGAGTTGGTAAATAAATTACGGTTTAGTCAAATAATAGATTATGATGAAGCATGTAAAAATTAAGGTCTATTTGACCTGCTATGGAACATTTGCTAAGACATATTATATAAAAAAAGCAAGGTGCAGAAAAGTGGGTATAGCATACTGACATTTGTTTTAATGTGTATACACACACACACACACACACACAACATTTTAAAAAGAATGCGCAAAAAACTGCTAAAAGCAGTTGCCTTTGGGTAGGGAAAATTGAGACCGGAGAGGTTATGCATAGCCATGGAAGATGACTTTCAACTTTAAGTCCTTTACATTATTTGATTTTTTTTAAACCCTGTGTGTGCATTATTTATCTTGAGTCATATTTTATAAACAAATAAATGAATCAGATCCTGACTCTGTCAGATGCATTGTAACTACTAGTTACCTCCCCTGCCCTGTTCCTGTCTTTAAGTCATTTGACTCAATGCCTTGGTCTTAGGCGGGGCTGTACCTACAGCTTAAGGAGGCTCAGGGATTGACAATGGACTTCACTGATCTGTCTGCCATTCTGAGCATGAGTAACAGAGGGTCTCCCAAGGGGGCCTGACTCAGGTGCAGGGAATCTGAGTCATCTTTTCACCTGGGTTACAGGCAGCTGGCACGCTTCCCAGGGACCCGTCTGTTAAAAACACAAAGGCCTCCACTCGGGTGATATTGAACACTTCCTGCACCCAGTTGACATCTTGAACCCGGGTCTTTGTGTCTGCCCAGGGCCATTTAATTCTTGGGAGCTGTTTATATTCATGGATACCGAGCTGCACCAATCACTGTGGACAATCTCAAGGACAAACCTTCTGAAGAAAGAGAGGCTTTAATACTGATGCAGAAAACTCTGCTCTCAACTCCCCAGAGCGAGGCAGGAGAGAATGGCTTCTTGTAGTTCCACGTCACAAACTTGGTGAGAGGACAGGCAAGAGTAGAGGAGATTTTCCTCCTTAACTCGATTCTGAAATCGAGATCTACAGTTCTCTAGGCTTCTGCCTCTCGGGCCTTCTCCTAGTTCCTCCAGTGTGTATGTTCCCTCCTTTCCATCTCCCCTGGGAATGCTCTGTGACAAATGTTACTTATCGGTGCAGCAAACCCCGAGTCTGGGCCCTGGGGATATGGTCGGGAGGAGAACTGAGCAGAGAACAACCTTTGCTCTCGTGGAGTTTACATTCAGGTAGACACGCACAAATTATAAACAAAATTTTAAAAGTAAAATATATAGGATGACACAAATGCTATGGAGAAAAATAAAGCTGGGATGTGGATAGAAAGCTAGAGAGAAGCCTCAGTCCAAAAGTGACGCTCCAGGGACAATCTGAAGGCAGCAGGGAGGGAGCCACGTGCAATAGGGAAGGTGTGTGTGTGCTTTGGGAGAAGTGGCTGAGTTTTACCCCTTGCTCAGCAGATCGTAGAAGCAAGCAGACCATGAGCTGAGATGCAGGAATAATGTTTTAACATTTCTGCAATAAAATATTTTAAAATTTATTTCCAACAGTTATAAGAAATAACACACATGTCCAATAGTGATTATATTATGGTGCAACCACGAAACGGATTATAATCTAGTTACTTACAACCATGGATTTGCAAGACTATTGAATAAGGTGGGAAGACACACCCAAATGAAATGCTGAGTGGGAAGAACAGAATGCAAAATTACAATCAGGTTGTCCTGTTCCCTGTGATAACCTAGTGTAGCACTGAGAATAGTGGATGGTGCATGGTAGAGATGCCATCAATAGTAATAAATAGCTGCTGATTAAATTAATTGTTCCACGTAAGCGTGGTGGGAAAATAACTAGAAGAAAATGCATCGGGTTATTAACCCGACAGCCCTCAGTGGTTGGCCCTCAGGGATGCAATTCTTGATCATTCTCATCAATATATTTTAAAGCTCCCCAGATGATTTCAACATGCAGCTGGGGTTGAAAATACCATTTTACGGATGTCTGATTTTATTCTCTGAGATAAGTATTTCAATCCCCAATGTGTAGATGAGGACCTGAGGTTCAAAGAGGTGAGGGTCAGCTTGCCCAAGGCGGTAAGCTAGGAAATGGGAGGGCAGGGGATTCAACCCCAGACCTGGTGGAGATCGCTTGGCCTGGTATTTTTATTTGAAGCAGCTGATACCCAAAGAAAGCAATGGGAGGACTTGCCCTCAAGGCACAGGCTGGTTACTTGTGAATCAGTACACCCGACTGAGCTTCCTACACCCTGTTTGGGATCCTTTCCAGATACTTTGAGATGCAGAGACACTCAGAGAACAGATGACAAAAATATCACACAAAACTGTGACTCACCTCTGACCCAGGCTCAGTAAGAATTCCAGGCTTGGTTCTATTTAGTCCTGCCTTAGTGAGAATGCAGGGGCTTCCCTTGCATGCCAGCACCTGGGATGCAGGGTCCATCCTGCTCTTAAGGATGCGGGAGGATCCTGGAAGCCCCTTAAATCAGGGTTGTCTATGGGGGTGCTTGGACTGGGGATGAGCGACATCTGAAGCCCAATCATTACTTGATCATTGGGGACCATCCGGCTGATGCTTGGTCTCCCTCACTGGTTGGCAGTGACAAAGATAAATGAGTGCCATTTCCCTCTGCTGATGAATAGTTTCTGCTGTGTTGGAAGCTCCTGGTTCATCAATCTCTCACTGTTGCTCTTCCTCCTTTTCCCTCAATCCAACTGCTTTATTTTTAGTCTTAAGGTAGGAAAACTAACCTGTAGGTAGCCACTAGAATCTTCCTCCCTCCTCACCTTTTGGAAATGAATAGTATAGGTTTTGTGGCCTTTGCTTCCTGTTCCTGCAGTGGGTGACTCATGCCTTGTGACAGCAGTGGGCTGGAGGAGGGAGGAACCTGCGGGGTTACATTCATCTTGTCTTGCTGACTCAGAGGGCAGGGCAAATGTGGAGGGGAAATCAGATGACTGAGAAAGTAGTGCCTCCCTTTGACAAAGACAACAGGCTGAGAACCTCAATGTAGTCTTTAAAATGCTTTTCACCCCTGGGTGAATGTATGTGAAAGTAAATGGGGTATTATCAATATTACCGCAACTATTATCTCAGCGTTAGTCTACCTACACTGGAGCCTAAAAGAAATCTTCCGGCCAGAAGCCTGCCCCTTCAACAGTTGATTTCCTTTTTAGGCAGCCCAGAGAATTTTGTTGGAAGGCTGCAGAAACCACCAGGCACTCTGGGCTGGATGGAACACACTGGCACAGATATAAAAGGTCACCTCTGGACTGGGCCAAGCTGGTGAATGCCAACGAGCTGGAGCTCCCTGAAACTTGGGCATAGGCAGGTCAGGCAGTGAACCTCACCATCATGCCCAGGCCCTGCCTCTGTGGCCCACACTGACCCAAGCTGTCCACTGGGAGACCCGTTCAGAATTGTTCACATGGGAACCTGTTTGTCCAGGGTTCTCAACGTAGTAAAAGCTCTGGCCAGGCCCTTTTACCAACTAGCTTTTGTCTGCATATAACCATTTACAGATTGGGTTTTTCCCTCCCTGACATGAAGAAAAATATTAACAGGGAGGCTTGTGAAATCGCAGAATCAGGGAACACAGCTCTCTGCGCCCTTTCTACAGGCACGCCCTCTCAGCTCCGTGTAGCAGCACAATTCTTCATTGTTCCAAGGGCTTTTTGCCCAGAAGTGAACTGCAAAGAAATAGGAACATGAAGATCCACATGTGAGCAGGTCCAGAGAACACCCTGAGAACCTCATGAAATGGGAGGCTGAACACACCCTAGACAGTAACTTCCCCACGCTAGTCCCACTGAATCAGCCTAAGCCAGTTGAGAGCTTGGCCTTCTACTAAAACATAGACCTTCCTGGGAAAGGTTCTGCTCCAGTTAGATATCAGCATCTCTTGGAGAATCTGTAGTGTGTGCAGAGATGACCTGCATTCAGATCCAGGGCCCAGCACTTGCTAATTAGGTGAATTTAGGCAAATTACCTAACTTCCTTGGGCCTCAGTTTCTCCATCAGTAAAATGGAAGTTATAGTACTATCTACCTAAAGTACTATCTAACTCATTAATTGAGTTAATCCACACAAAGTTTTTAGAGCAGTATCCAGCATAGTTAGTACTCGATAAATATACTATTTTATTTCTAAAAGTCGGCTTTCATCAGGAGAGGCTCTTAGGCAGAACAGGACCCTTCTGGGGAAAAGCAACAAGGAAGAAGGTATTATAGAAAAGGGCACACTTGAAGAAAGGCTGGAGACACTGAAATTGAAATTGTGCCCTGGAATCTCCTGCAGACAGGTGCGTAGACTGAGGTAGGGACAGGGACACGGGTGCCGGTGTGAGGGGACACAGAGCACTGATGGGGGCCAGGGAGTGTGTGAGTGACATAAACAACACTGTAGTCTTCAGAGGCTAAATGTACATAAAGGTTATGAACATAATGAGTACGTCTATAAAAAATTTGGAAGAACGCAAATAAAAATTTTTTAAAACAATTGTTCTACTATCCACTGACCATTTTGATGTATGTCATTTCAGTCTTTTTTACCATGTGTGGCTTATATATATAATATTCATTTTGTACCACTTTATATCCAATTTTAACCATATTGGGGTCGTATTTTGAACTACTTTTTTTACTTAAAACAGCTTGAGCACTTTCCCCTCATTAAAGATGGCTTTTAGAGGCTACATTATATTTCATCATATGGATTCATTTATCCAATTCACTGTAAACATTTAGGCTGTTTCCAATTTTTTATTATTATAAATCATGCAGCAATGAGCATCTGCATACATAAATCTTTATGTGCATGTCTGGTAACTTCCTTAGGATAAATTCCTAGAAGTGGAATTACTGGATCAAGAGTTACACTCATTTTGAAGGACCCTGATACATATCGCCCTTTTTCTTGCCATGAACCTGCACACACAGGTATGGCACCATCATAAGTCAAACACCCTTTCTTCCTTCCTCTATTTCCTTGCCTTGACTAAATCCTCCTCTTACATCCATACTCAGCCTGCCTTCCCCTATCTTTCCAGACTGGCTTAGATGCCCCTTGTCTATATTCCTACACTGCATTTAGCATATTATGTTGCACTTGATGATTTGCATATATGTCTACCTGGCTAAGCTAGAAATACCTGAAGGGTAGAATAATCTCTATAGTCCTGGCATCTGGCACATTATATGTGTAGATGCTCAACAGGATTGATAGTGCCGTGTAGGAGTACATATAGTGCACGTCTCTGCTGGCGTGAATCTCCTTCATAACCACTCTGGCTAATGTGCCCCAGGGCAATGCTCTCTGTCCTTTCACTGTCCTCTGAGCCTACAAAGATGCTGGTCCAGGGAGTATGATGATACCTCTCGCAGAAGGCTGACCTATGTGCAAGATGGAGGAAAAATAACCCACAAGGCTTGTTTAGCAGAAGCCAAGACTCTTGACAATCTTGACTCCTGGTCAGAGGTATCAGGAGAAAAGGGCCCTGACTGGCCCACAGCAGGCCATTAATGGGATCACAGATTCTTAATGTTGAAAGGACACTAAGAGACTACCTTGGATTACAGCTCAGCACGCCAAGGCCTAGAGAAGTACAGACAATGATAATTATACGACGGTATTGTTATAAAGATGAAAAGAATAACAAACAGTAAACCCCTGTAAATATATAGTATATCATATTTGCTCAACCAATGGGATTCATTAATTGATTCATTCAATCGTTCGTTCAGCTAATATTTACCAAGTGTCTCTTGTGTGCCACGGTCCACCAGCTAATGAGTGATAGTGCTCAATCCCAGTGGAACCTGCTCTGGGAAATGACAAAAAGGACACCTGGGATGAAATGGACAATATCCTTTGATCATTGTGGGATCTCTGTTTTCCATTATTCAGGGATGCTTCCCTGCTCCAAGTTGAAAAGCTATCCACTCATTACTCTCTGCAAGTTGCCACCTATGACAAGCACAGAGATGTGAAAGGAGGCAGCTTTCTGTCCCAGAAAGAGCAGGCACTTCTGAATCATGCAGACCCGTGTCTGAATCTTAGATCCATCCCTTACTAGCTCTGTGACTATGGCAAGGCCACCTTGCCTCTCTGAGTCTTGGTTTCTTCATCTGTAGAATGGGGCTGCTTGGCATAATTTTGTGGATAGCAGAAGAGTAGCTCCCCAAATGTGTCCACAGCCTAGTCCTCAGATCCTATGATTGTGTTACTTTACATGGTAAAAGGAATTTTGCGGGTGTGATTAAGTTTAAGGGCCTTGAGATGAATTAATTAGCTTGCGTTATCCAGGTGGGCCAGTCCTATGAATCCTTAAGAGCTGAGAAACTTTCCTGGCTGTGGCCCAAGAGCGTGGCAATGGAAGCATGCGCAGAGAGACGACAGCATGAGGACTTGACCCACCGTGGCTGGCCTTGAAGGTGGAGGAAGGGTCCACAGGCATAGCATGCAAGCTGTCTCCACAAGCTGGAAAGACAAGGAAACGGATTCTCTCCTAGAGCCTCCAGAAAGGACTGCATCCCTGTTGATACCTTGATTTTAGCTCACTGAGACCTATGTTGGACTTCCGACCTAAAGACAAATCTGCACTGTTTTAACCCACTAAGTTTGTGGCAATTTGCTACAACAGCCATTGGAGACTCATACAAGTTTATATGATTAAGTTTCAAAAGGGAGTATGTGCTTGTCACCTAGGAGGCCTGCCACACATGCTTGTTCTTTGTTCTCTGGTGGTTATCCAGGCCCCTGGTGAGCTTATGACATCAATGAGCCTAGCCTGAGATAACCAGAAAACCAAGACAGTTTTTACTTCTCTGCTCCTTAACCTCTCTGCTCAGAGCCAGCCCTTCCTGAACAAGGGCAGGAAGTCATTATTGAAGAGAAATGCTGTTTATATTCAAATGTCTCATAATAAGGGAAGCAAAGGAGTAGTTAAACAAGAGTCTCTTAGCTCAGACCACAGATGTGTGCTTAGAGTCTGCTCTCTGCCTTCCTTTTCTCCCCATGTTGCTGAAGCAGCGGCAGCAGCTGGCACAGGCTCCAATCCCTCTGGCCAAACAAGGGTCTGGCTGAGAGGCCCAGCCTTGACCTGCCTCTCTGGGGACACACATTTTCTCCCCTCACCCACCAAAGGTGACTCCTCAGTGGATGTCTTTTGCTTTGGCACACACATGGGCCAGTCACCCAGGCCTGGGTTCAAATTTTGGTGCTGTCATTACTTGGTTTTGTGGCCTTGGGCAATCATTGTACCTCTTTCTGTCCCGAATTTCTCTCTTGAGTATTAAGGGTAACTTTTCCTTTATATGGTTGGTCAGAGCATGAAAAGTGGTAAGTTTGGGACTGGCACAGTGGCTCACACCTGTAATCCTAACAGTTAGGGAGGCTGACGCAGGAGGATCGTTTGAAGCCAAGAGTTTAAGACCAGTCTGGGCAACATAGCGAGACCCCATCTCTACAAAATTTTTAAAAAAATTAGCTAGGTATGGTGGTGCACACCTGTAATCCCAGTTACTCAGGAGTCTGAGGCAGCAGGATTGCTTGGGCCAGGAATGTGAGGTTGCAGTGAGTTATGATGACACCACTGTACTCTAGCCCAGAGTGAGACCCTGTCTCAAAAAAAAAAAAAAAAAAAAGATAAATTTGCTATTTGCTTAATACAGTGACTGTCATATAAGAACTTGCTAATAAATGGGATCCATTCATCCAAAATCATAAGAGGAGCACCAAGCAAACTAATATGTACGTATGTACACATAAGACATATGTTACATATACATATAATATACACATATATTGTTATATGTAAGATCATATACAAAAAATATACACATATATAACTTAACCTCATTTCATGCTCTGACCACACATATAAAGGAGGAGTTACCCTTAGTTCTCAGGACAGAAATTCAGGGCCAAAAGAAGTACAATGACTTCCCAAGCTCACAAAAACAAGTAATGACAGCACCAAAATTTGAACCCAGGGCTGGGTGACTGGCCCGTGTGTATGTTGAAGCAAAAGACATCCACTAAGGAGCTTTCCTTCAGTGGGTGAGGGAAGAAGATGTGTGTCCCCAGAGAGAAAGGTACAGGCTTCTACACACACACACACACACACACACACACACACATAACACATGAAAAGTAAGTTCTAGGGCTTCTCTTTAAGTTTTTCACAGTCCACTGGGGGACCGGACAGGTAAAATAGGCAATTATAAGATCGTGTATTGAGCGCACAGACAGGAGAAAGTGGCCGGTATTATGGTTTCAGAGAGGAGAGGCAGCTCACCCAGCTTAAGCAGTCAAGGAAGGCTTCTGGGTGAAGTTGTTTCTAGATTGAATCTTTCAGGAGTAACAGGAATTGGATGGATAAAAGACAGAAGAAATAAATCGTATATGCAAAGGGAATAGCAAGTACACAGGCTTAAGGCAAAGGAAAACACCAAAACTAAAATGGAGAAATGGACATGATTTAATATCGCAGAGCTGACGAGGGAGGACAGTGAAAAGAAGCTCCCGTTGATATAACTGTTACGAATGGGCGTGACTATTATTATTAGATGCGTCAGACAAAACGTATCTTTACCTTAATGCATGGCCTATTTTCCTCCCCTACCCACCAAAGAAAACCCCTCGCCCCGTCCCTTCCCGTTGCTTCCTGAGACTCAGTGGCAAGTTGGAGGTGATCAGTGGAGTGGAGACTGCCGGAAAAGGCAGGGAACAATTCAGCAGAACAGATGAGAACCTAAGGGGAGGGAAAGATCGATGAGTAGGGGCAAAAGTGCTCCAGCTTTTGTGGTTTTTTTTTTTTTAAGAACATGTCACAAAGATTTAAATTAGTTTCATTTCTTCCAACTATTACTTTTCTGAATTTGATTCCATGCCAAGAGTGGACTTTGGGGGCCCAGTTTGAAATACCTTTCACATCTATACATAAATCTGAACTTCCTCCAGCCAGACTATTTCATTTGTTGTTCCTTCAAAATACCTGTCTCTAACCCTTTACTTATGCAGTTTGCCCTGCCGGGAATGCTTTCCCCACTTCCCTAAATCCCTCCCACTCTTCAAGGGCTAGTTTAGGCTCCCTGCGCTCTGTAAAACCTGCCCAAGCCCAGCAGAATGTCCCTTTGATGAATTTAATGCACTTGTTTCTGTATCATAGACTTAGTACTTATCTTCCAGAAAAACTTCATAACGTCCCAGAAAGATATAGAGAAAAATGCATCACCCGTTAAGACTACTGCACTAAAGGAGCAATTATTTATAACCATCCCTTCCAATCCTTTCCTATGGGTATAGATAATCAATAATATTGCAATCACAGTAGGCATTCTGATTCCATCTCTTAACCTTCTGCCTTATGAGGTTAGTGAACTTTTTATGTCTTGAGTCCATGTTTCCTCTACATTTCTGGCTGTTACAGAGCGTGAAGTCTTATAAGGTTATAATCTTGAATCCTTAGTGGAGAACAGTGTCTCAAATACAGAAGATGCTCAATAAATGTTCATTGCTCCCTCGGGTAGTTTTTTTCTTTCAAATCTCCCCAACAACTTTACAAAGATCACCAACTGAAAACACCTCTTGGAGCTGAGCAGGGTCTGTAAATAAATAAAACAGGCCAGGTGTAAGACCACGTGGACAGATTCTGTAACGTGCCGGAGTGGCTGTGAATAGCTTGCGAGAGCTAGTTGTTATGTTGTCAGGAATTTTGTGAGTCAGTTTAAAAAAAACTTTTATTAACTTACCATTAAATAAATTATAATAAAAACAAAGGTAATAAATGCTCAAAAGTCATCACTTCCTAATTATTTTGCCAAACATTACTCTTACTGTGCTCTTGAGGTTATTATTGTATCTGCGTGATGGAAATGCTGTATAACGCTATATAAATAATCCTGCACACCCCTTTTCAATTCCTAGTTCAGGGATGTCAATTTGCCAGACTGCAGTTAGCTATGGTAGGAGGATACACATTATGGAAATTGGCAGATACTACAAACTGATTTACAGTTTTGTTGATTTTCTGGACTCAGGAAAGTGATGGAGAAAATATCGTGAATGAAGATAAAACTTAAAATTGTCTTACGTGTACAGTTGTTACATTCTGAACAGCACAAAATAACTGAGAGAATGTTCTAGTATTAAAAAAACATTATGTGATTCAGCATAGAAGTTATGTCAACGGAGAATGAGTGAAGTTCTTCGATGCTAGATGCAATACAGACTGCTCAGTTAAGTTTGAATATCAAATAAAGGATTTTTTAGCATTAAGTATATCACAAGTATTGTAAGGAGCACACTCATACTAAAAATTTAGTTGTTTATCCGCAATTCAAGTTTAACTGAGCTTCCCGTATTTTTATTTGCTAAATCTGGCAATCCTAGACGTGTATTCATTGTTTCACTTTCATCTTATTTGTTAACCTAAACAAAAATATCACGTTGGAACTACACTCATTTGTCACTTATAGCCAGAGCTTGTCTGTGGCTTGCAAGGGTTTAATAGAAATCAAAATAACCCCACGAGATTAAATTGGCTATTTGAAATTTACAACAAAGAGTATTAAATATTTTATTATTCCTGTTTATAAATTTTATGCTACACGTCCTTTACATCAGTAAAATTTATAATAAACTTATGTGTATATGTATGTGTTACATATATACACTTTTTAATTTTTCGAGAGCAGGTTGTTAAATATTCATCAGCAAACCACTGGAGACGTCCAGACAGTGGTGAATCACCCCTTGAGAATGCACACAAATTTACTTTTTAAACACTGTTCTTCCAAACAAAACTTCACCCATCCTCTTCCAACTGTCATTTTGCTGTGTCAGACCCAGGACAGGTCAAGGTCAGGGCCCAGTTGAGTAGTAATGACAGAGCTCACAATATAGAGAAATCAATCTTTCCGAAGCAACTAAGCACAAGCAACTGAAGTAAGTTATCTCCCGGTGTAAAGGCTGAGTTTTAAAACAATAAAAGGAGGAAGAGGATCTTTTCTCCCCAGGCCCCTGCCCACCCTCTTTGTGAGCCCCAGTCTAATCATCTGAGCTATTGCACATCCATCCCCATCTCCACCCAGTTGCCCACCCAAGCTGGGAGGCATCTCTGGGTGCCATCAGGCTCTGACACATGGGACTCATAGCAGATAGCATCCCCGTTCTTGCCAGCATAGTGTTACATCTTGGAAAGACTGATGCAGTTGCGAGCCAGCCCAGCTAGGCTTCTGCTGCTCTTCTGTCCACCAGAGGCCACGTGGGCCATGCCTAGGGCAGTCTTAGGGCCCGAGAGGTTCCTGGAATGAACAGTCCCTCTGAATCACAGTTGAAACACATGAAAAGCAGGAAGCACGTCAATGAGGCGACATCTTTAGGCTGTCCCATCCCCAGAGAGGCAGATTGGCAAGGGCAGAAAGGAAGACAAGCCGGGCCTCCAATCCAGATGCCTGGAAAGAGCCGGGGGCTCCAGACAGACTGGGTTCCACATTCCAGGCTTTAGCTCAGCTCTCACTTGGCTCCCACTTGCATTGTGTTAGTGAGTAACAAGGGAAAATCAACAAACTCTAGAGCAATACATACTCTATTGCTTACTTTATTCTCTCTCTCTCTCTCTTCTCTCTCACCCTCTTCCCCACCCCACCTTCAGAATGAGCAAAGACACAATAGAAAAAATATAAGCATAGAATCCCAAGTTTTAAGTAGGGGAAAGAAATTATTAGCTTGGCCCCAAATGCAGAACATTAAACTTCTTATTCGGGTGTCATTTTAGTATTAAACACCCCCATGGATATATTCCCAGCTGTACATCTATGCCCTAGGACCGCACTTCCCAAAGTGTGTTAAGACAGCTGTTCATGCATATTTTATGGAAAAATGGGGAAAGAGTTCCATGATCAAATAAGTTTGGGATATTTCAGGTTTAAAACTTTAATTAGATTTGTTTGCCGCAGGACTTCTCAGAGACTTCGATATGCAGATGTCTTTGGGAGTCTATTCACGGGAGGAAAGTTCACAACAATTTCTAAATTTATTTGAGTGCAGAATCCCCCTTTCACGGAGTATCTTGCAGAACTAGTGTTCTGTAGAAGAGACTTTTCAAAACTCTATCTTAGGCCCCAACTATTAATCAAGAGTAGAGTGGCACTCGCATTTCCATGACTTTGTCTACTTACTCTCTTCCCTCATCTTTACCTGTCAAGGGACCTCTCTTTCCTCAAGATCCTCTGGTTGTGCTCTCAGAGCGCCATCATCGTTCCCCTCTCTCCTTTCTTTGCCTACTCAAGGCTTCTCCGTACCAATGCCACCTCCATCACCGCAAGCTTCTGGAAGGGGGTGGGTCTTAGTGGGGAGGGCCTGGCATCAAAGTCCAGCCCCAGGTGACCTCATTCAGGCTACTCTACCTTCTAGAGGTTCAGTTGCCTACTATGTAAAGTGGGAATAATAATATTTTTGCCACAGATCCTCTGTGAAGATCTCATGAAAGGGTTTCGAGAAAGTGCTTTGCTATCATAGAGTGAAACTGAAAAATTATCATTAGCCCCATTTCTCCTAAATTTTCATTATCACAAGAATCACCTGGGGCCCTTACTAAAATGAGAGATTCCTCTGAGGATTCTGTTTCCATGGGTGGGACCTAGAATCTGTCATATTAACAAGCATCCCAGGTGATGTTCACCATCAGAAGAATTTAGAAGGTACTGAATGGTCTGAAAGAAATGAGAAATAAATGGCAAATTTGACCTCAAAAGCTACAGACAAGTGGGCGAATCTTTGGCTGGAGGGTGGGAGGAGGAAAGTGAAACAAAACACCACAAGTCTCCTATTGATTACCGATTACACCAGGTCGGCATGTGTTATGTCCCTTTGGAGGGCAGAGCTAGGCTGGGCATTTGACATTTGACAGCAATTCTTGAAGTATACACTCCTGAAACTATACTGTCAAATACCCCACTGGTCAGGACTTTTTTTTTTTTTTTTTTTTTTTTGAGACAGTCTCACTCTTTTTGCCCGGCCTAGAATTCCGTGGCATCAGCCTAGCTGACAGCAACCTCAAACTCCTGGACTCAAGCAATCCTTCTGTCTCAGCCTCCCGAGTAGCTGGGACTACAGGCACGCACCACCATGCCCAGCTAATTTTTTCTATATATTTTTAGTTGTCCGATTAATTTCTTTCTAATTTTAGTAGAGACAGGGTCTCGCTCTTGCTCAGGCTGGTCTCGAACTCCTGAGCTCAAACAATCCACCTGCCTCGGCCTCCCAGAGTGCTAGGATTACAGGCGTGAGCCACCGTGCTCGGCCACTGGTCAGGATTTATCTAAAGTGGCCCTGGGTATTTCTTTATTTAAATCTTGGTCTTTTTTTAAAAAAACAATTATAGCCGTGTGGATCATCATAAACAGAGATCTTCATTCAAGAAATCAATCTCACTGCATTTCTAATTAAGGATTCGCTGGACTCAAGAGAAGGGACCAAATACACACACACACACACACACACACACACACACACACACACCCTGGTGCCACATATGGCATTTATAACTCTTCACATAATTGTTGAGGTGCTCATGAATGACAAAGAGAAAACAAGGCCCTATCTCTGAAATAATCTGTCTGTTTGTGTATTTGTGTGTATTCTTTATGCTGCCTGCATCTAGGAGCTGGGATTACTTAGGATTTTATTTCTTCAGCAGAGAAGCTAAAGAATAAAAAAGATATTTGCTTTATTAAAAATAGAATAAACACACCCAAACAAAAACTCGTTATTTCTAGAAAATCCCCTTTCATGTTGAACCACCAAGGGAGCCTCTACTGCGACTGATTTCTTGAAAAAGTCCAAATGAAAGCCGGGAAAATCTTGTAGCCATTAGACTGTAATCTTATGAATCACCAATTTGTTTTTCATGACTTCTTCTGCATTCCTTCTTTATTTTGTAGTTTATTTTGTTCCATGTTTTCAGCAACAGCTTTGCCAAGCCCCAGAGTCTAGAAGTCATCCAAGCAGGAAGCGTGTGTGTTCTACTCTGCAAGCTGCTTGCTCAAGTAACGAGGCACACATCTGACTTTTCTCCCACCCATCCTTTCGTGTCTGGTTACAGGGACAGGCAGAAAACAGACCTAAACACTCATGGAATATGGCCTTCAACAGTCCAGGGTGCTGTGAGCGAATCCTAAGTGTTAGGAGTGCATCTTATGGACACCGAGGCCTTTAAGACAAAAAAAAAAAAAAAGGAACTGCAATTGTGACCAGTTGGCAGCTGCCACGCTGTGGCTTAGTTAGTGCGATAGTTTACTTTAACTTAGCTCCAGCTTACTGAGTCTCTCCCTTTTCTACTTCTATACACAAACAATCCACTTTTCATTTACAAACATTACACATCTGCATGTGAAACCACAGTCTCTCTTGTTAAATAGATATTTATTTCTCTTTCTCCCCAACATGGGGAGCTAGTTTTAAAGTAAGTTAACCAGATCAGCCCCTTTCACTGCCCTAAGTCAACTGGTATTTCTGGATCTATTCAGGTGGTGGTAGCAGGGTGGGTATCGAATGTATTCATTCAACCACTCATTCATTAATCCATTCACCCATTTACTTATTGAGTAAATATTATTAAGTGTCTATTCTGTGGGGCACAGGCATTGGGCAGGGTACTGGGGGTATGATGATAATTAAATACATGGAGTCCTTGCCTTGGTGGAACTGTATGGTCTAATGGGAAAGACAGACATTAAACAAATGATTACATGTATTTTTAAATTTTAATTTTAATAAGGGCTGAAAAGAGAATTAAAAGGAGCTATGAAAGTTAATAAAAAGGGAACTAAGGGCCATGTATTATATGATTCTATTTATAGGAAACGTCCAGAATAGGCGAATCTAGGCAGACAGAAATAGTAGGTTAGTGGTTGCCTGGGCATAGGGAACTAGAGAGGGAGAGGATGATGGCTAAGGGGGGGCAGGGGTTCTTTTTGGGGGTCATCAAAATATTCCCAAAGGGATTGTGGTGATAGATGCGCAACTCAGAGCCACTGAATCTCTCTATCTCCATTTGACATTACTTCCTTTTCTTTTCTTTTTTTAAATATATATATTTTTTATTTCAGAATATTATGGGGGTACAAATGTTTAGGTTACATATGTTGCCTTTGCCCCACCTGAGTCAGAGCTTCAAGCATGTCCATCCCCAGATGGTACGCACCGCACCCATTAGGTGTGAACATACCCATCCCCTCTTCCCCCCTCCCATCTGCTCGACACCTGATGAATGTTACTACTATATGTGCACTTAAGTGTTGATCAGTTAATACCAATTTGATGGTGAGTATATGAGGTGCTTGTTTTTCCATTCTTGTGATACTTCACTTAGTAGAATGGGCTCCAGCTCCATCCAGGATAATACAAGAGGTGCTAGATCACCATTGTTTTTTGTGGCTGAGTAGTACTGCATGGTATACGTATACAACCAACACTACTTTCTTTGGAGCTGGATTCATTCTCAGGGAGTATGTCCACCTACCTCATTTATTCCACCAGCCTAGCAACCCAGTGACCAGCAGGGGCCTTAATTCTCTAGCTCCAGCCAAAGTCCAAGGTAGGGCTTCGTTGGGCTGACCTGATAACACGCCTCCCCCTACATCATTCATTGGGCAGGAGAATGTGGTGCCACAGCAGGTCACATGCCCACCTGGAAGGTGGAGTCAGCTCCACCAAAACCTGTGCTCTGAGACTGGGGGGAGAGGAGAGATGGTTCTGTCACCAGACAAAGAGAGGCTGGACAGGCAAAAGCAGCGCCTGCGCACCTCAGGACTGATCAATTGCCTCGTGCAGCCTTGAAATAAGGCTTTTGTCTTGAGGGACCATGGCCCTCTGGGATGCAGACTCTCTATGTTTCAACTATTGTGTATACAGCCCGCAATTGCTGAACTATTCAAAGTGTCACACAGAGACCCTTCCAAATGTACAACTCTTAATGGATTCTATTACTTGAATACAAAAGCAACAACAACAAAACAATCATTAACTACAAAGTAAGATTTTTTGAAAGTTAATCTTTTTGTAAACTGACTTATATGAACATGTTTAATTCATATTAATAATTCTAATTGGCATTGTGGATTTGAGAGGGTTTTAAGGGGGAGGTTGGGATTTTGGTTTGGTGTGGTTGTCTTCCTGTGTGCCTACATCGGCTTCTGGGAACCTTGAAGTTTTAAGAGGTATGTAATAAAAACTAGTCAAGTAACTTACATCTTGGGATATTTCCACTAACAAATGTAGAGGAATTATAGGCAACACATTTATCTGCTAATTATTGTCATGTGAAATTTGCTTTGCTAGCAGAAAAATGTAATCGCGCAATTATGGCAAACTCATGGCAGGCATGTCTCACTCCCCTCTCACATGCCAACAGCATGAATCGATCACAGAGCTTTTTCCACTGTGATCAGATGTGACCTCAGAATCCTCCTCAACACGACGCTCTTGGGACCACCACCAGTCAAATGGAGTTGGAGACCAGGATGAGCAGTGCGAGCCTGGTTGTTATTTAATCTTATGAAGCCTTAGATCACTTGTTTGTACTGATAAAATGTACTTGTGCTTGATAAAGGTAGTTGTGATGATGATGATCGTTATTGCCTTCAGATTGCATCCACAGAGAATTGTATGTGCAGTTTCTCGCCATGGGCTAGTGGTGAGGAGGGCAGCAGCAGTGATTCCTTTTTTGGTTTCTTTCGGACTTTTTGAATCCCTCGAAAAGAGAGTTCCTGGTTACTAGAAAATGTATGCTTTCATGAATAGTCAAGATATGAACATCCAGATGAAAAACTTCCCAATTCTGTAAGAAGCCAGGAAGGAAGATACTGTCCATTCTCTCTTTCAGTGTCCTTTATACAATGACTCATGTGATAAATGACTATGTTTGGTTCCAGGAAAAAGTTTGTCTCTAAAGAAAAACTTGTACGTTTTCCATAGTCAGAAAACCAAAACTAAGTAACCCAACATGTTTTCACTTTGCCTTTGCTGTCACAGGAAGCTCGTGACAAAATATGTTACCCAAGTGTTATAATTAGCCCAAATAAGGTGCCTAAAGCCATCAACTCCTTTTGCATCCTTCAGACATTCCTAGTTTTCTTTTATCCTTGAACGATTTATTCTATACTGATTGGATCTATGAGCGTCTTCAATCTCCCTGAAAGAGTCGGCTCATCTGACCTTTTAACGTCTCTTTCGACTATAAAATTCTATGAAGTCTTCAATAAAACCAATCATTAGAGCAAAAATGATGAGCTCTAAACAGGACCTAAAGCCTGTGGCATCCCAATAAACGGTGGGGAGATGAAGGGACATAAAGTGTGTTAAGAACCTACTGCAGGCTGAGCACCCTACACTGCTCACCAGCCGTGAGTACAGATGTGGCCATGCCAGCATTCACAACCACATCTGCAGCTCAACGCCCCACCATGCCTTGCAAAGCAGCAGGGCTTCTGAGTCCTCCCCGCCCCCACCCATTATTCTTGGGAGTCACAGGAAGTGTCTTGTGAGTATTCCTTGTTCTTAGAATGCTGCTGTCATGAATATAGGCTTTGTCAGCTGAGCATGTCACCATTCAGTCAACCCCTAGTGCTCCTCTGGTAGGCTCTGACCTACCTAGAGAGATGTCTTCTGGAAAAATCCCAAACCTGAGAAACACTTGGTATGCCAACATATTACTGGGTCTCCCCTTCCCTTGTTCTGCTCCATGAAGTAATAGAAAAACCACCTCCCCACCCTTTCCAGTGTAGTAAAAATGGGTATAGTATGGGTGGAACCAGGGAAGACAATAGTTTCTATATCCAAGTCTGGAGGGGCTTCAATTCAAGCTGGCCTGGGGGGTGCTGGGGGGAGGGCAAAGGAGACTGAGCAGGAAGACTCAGAAAGGTAGGGACAAAATGCAAGCGAGGATGGTATTGAAAACCCCAAGAGGAGAACGTGTCTTACATAGGAGGATCAACCCTTGCTACGTGTGTTGTCAAACCTTCACGGCACTGAGGCAGATGCTGTCACTCCCGTGTTTTAGATGATGAATCTAGGATCCGAGAGAGAAATGAGATTTACCCAAGAATACAAAGCTAGTTAGTGTCAGGCAGAGACTCTGCGCCAGGTTTGCTGTGCTCTTTCCATAACACACCTGTGTGAAATGGATGGCAGAACACACCTTTCCTGTTCCTCTAATCTTGTCAGTATCTATTTCCCAAACCTATCGTAGACTATGTTTCTATTATAATACGTCCAAAGTCAACCTCTCCCTCTGACAGATGCCAAGGACAGCAACCAGATGACTTAAGAAATCAGACTCCCATCCTCTGATCTGGCCCACAGCAACAATGAGGGAAGGACTCGCCGGGAAGATTTGAAATTAAGATAGAGTTTGGAGGTTTCACTTTTTAATGTTGTTTTCTACCAATATTCAAATAGATGTAAATATGCTTCATAAAAATTATAAAGTATATATGTGAAAGGGATTATCAGCTTTATGAGCATGAAAAGGGAATGGATCTGTGGGGATTCTGTATTTGCTTATTCTAGCTACCAGCCAACATCAATACATAAAGCAAGATTGAGAAACTCTAGAATAATACTTTCTTTTCACCGAGAGAAGTCTCTGCCTGTCTGTGTCATCTGTGTGATTGACTTTTTTGGAGGAAAGGTGGATTAAAGAGGCTAGAAATACTCTGAGAGTTAGGAGATAAAATATTTTTTTGAGGAGAACAGCATATTATATGAATATTGTTCTAGGTTCTGGCTTTCTGGTACTGCAGCCTTCTGGACTCTTTAGAAAAGGGTCAACAGTGTCTCTAAGTTCCTGGGAAAATGTTGGAGACTGGATGCCAGCATGAGTGTGTCCTGGTTCCTTATTGTAAGACACGCACTAAGGTATCTTCCACCACTGGGAAACTTTACTTCCCCAGAATCATAGAATATTTCAAGGGTGACAACACCTTGAAGACCTGGCCAGTGTTTTTAATATTTACTCAAATATTTATGGAACCCTTTGTGTGTATATATAAATATAAAACATTGAGAAAATATTATCTTGACATTTGACATCTTGATCCCTGCGAAGGAGGAAGCTATCATGTTTCGAAAATACCTTGACAAACATGCTTGGGATATGACATCAATGAGAGCCTAGACCTCAGAGGAGAAGGAAGACAAACTGTTTTTTTGGTTTTGTTCTTGAATGGGAGGCAGAGAGAGAAGAGAGGAAGGAAAAAATGAAGACAGGAGTGAGAAGAACCAGAAATTAAAATAATAATAATTGTGGTCTAACATATACACACGTATGAGATCTTTCTCTACCTATTATCCATCTGTTGTTTATATAGCTGCAAAAGCTTACACTATACCTGGCACTGTTCTAATCATTTTACTCGTATTGACTCATTTCATTCTCATATCAATCCTGTGAGTAGATATTATTATTATATAAGCCTCATTTAAAATGTGAGAAACGGAGGCTCAAAAGGCTAAGTAACTTGCCCAGATCCCACAACTAGCAAATACAGAGCAGTCTAGGAGTAGGGGAAATTGCATGTTAAAAACAGTAATGTCTGTTTTTGAAGTTAATTTGCCTTGCTACAAAATAAAACTGTTTTTGCTTCCTCCCCACACCCTTACCAAATATGTCTTCTGTAAAGTTTACAGATATTTTGGGTGATTGAGTTAGTTTGTTACAGAATTCAAAGAAAGGATCAAGTCCCTTGTCTGGGCCTGGTGCAATGTCGAGGGGAATCACAGCAACCTGAAAGAGAGAGGAAGTGAGAAAAATATGCTCCAGTGCCAGGAACTCTCAGAAGCTTGCGCAGGATTTTTGAACTTTGGAATTGGTGGATTTTAAGCAGTTTAAACTGGATCTCAGGAGGCAAGAAAACCCCAAATGACACCCGGGAACACCGATGGACACAGAGCTCCTCTGGCTGAAGCTGGATAGAGCAGTGTCCTGGCAGGGTGGCCTCTCTCTGGCCCCAGTAGCAGCGTGGAGTCACTGCACAGATGCCAGACTCCACAGATTTAGGGTCTCGTCTTGCCAATGAACAAGTGGAAAGGAAGGATTTTGTTTTTACCCTAAGAGGCTGCAAACTGGCTTTTGTTTCATTTTGCCACATCGGTTTTTTTTTTAAACTTTTAGTAAGTCACCATTTAAATATTAATATTTAAAATTAGGGATTTTGCATTTTAAAGGTCAGGAGGGCAAGTGTCACTGTTGACTTTCGCCCTTTGAAGAGAATCTGCCAGATACAACTATTTTATAAAGGCCTGCAGATTTCTACCTAGGGAGTAATGCACCAGCCCTTCTTATGTGTGAACCGTTCCAGCCGGTTCCCTAGGTCAGGCTTCTCAGACTCTGGACCTGAAGAGCAAAAGCCAACCCAAGCCAAAAGCAGGGGTGTGGGCAACTCAGAGAGGTTTCAAAAGATGGGGTGGAACTCAAGGAAAAATCCCAAAGGAATCAGAAGCTGAGTCATCAAGATAAACCCCAGATCCCAAGGCACAGCCCTGTGCAGCTTTGCTGTTGGCTGGATTGTATTTTAAGGCTTAATTATTATTCTTTTCTGCGTGCAGTCTCGGAGCCTTGCTATTAAAGTACTTTCAAATGTTTGGGAAGTCAGTTGTGTTTAAGTTTATCCTCTTACTGTTTGGATGACAGGAACTATTTGTAAACGGAGCCCCCTGCCAGTTACCCGCATTTATTTGCAGTTATATCACAAATGTTTTTGAAACTTGTGTGTATCTATAATTTGACACATCAAGAGGACTTTTGTTCTTGGCCAGAGCTCCTGCCAAAGCAAATGGTTATGTGTTAAAGTTGCTTTCATCAGCCCTTCCCAGACCTAATGGCTGACTCTCACATCTCCCTTGCAACAGGGTTACCCAAGCCGATGTTAAGAAAGCAATTGAACACACGTGTGACAAGTTGGAGAGCCCAAGTAAGAGAATAGGGGTAGGGCAGGCAAGCTCCACTCGGAGTAATGTTTTAAATAAAGGGCTGTTTTCAGAGAAGCTGGCTCTGATATCCGCAAAGGCAATTTGGCAGAGGACCTAGTTACTCTCTTATCCACCTCTGCACTGATTACGATGATTGCTCCTTGCTCTGCTGAGAAACTCGGAGGAAGATGTGTCGGCACCCGAAGGCATCCGTTGCGCTCTGCCTGCTCACCCGCCATTTCAGTTAAGCCCTGGGAAATCTTGTCTTGGCCAATACGTGGAGAAGAGCTCTCAGTTGGAAAGATGAATGTTTTTTGTGATGGATTTTGAAAATCACAGTACTTCATCGCTGGAAGGAGACCCTCAGAGATGAGCTAGTCCAAACCCCGGCATATCTAATTCATGTATTCATTCAACAAATATTTGCCAAGCTGCTCACATATGCCAGGCCCCATTCAACATGATGGGAAAATATTGGGAACCAAACAGACAAGCCTCCTCTTTCACAGAGCAAGTAAACAAATAGCCTCATTTCAGGAAGACAAAACGGAGTAATGTGCTAAAGAGTGATTGGACAAGTGGTTCTTTAGATAGGAAGGCACTGATAGGAGGCAGTATTTGATGTGAGACTAAACGGTAAGAAACTAGCCAAGCAAAGGTCTTTGGGAAGGCAAACAGAAAGTACAACTGACATAGAGTGAGCCTGGCATGTTGGAAACTAGAATCTCGCATTTATAAAGTAAAGTTGGAGAGAAGCAGGGACCAGGTACACAGGCCCTGGGGACCTGCAGGAGGGTTTTTGAAATCTAATCTAAATGAAAGCAAGAGCAATATGGGTTTTACTTAATGGCTGTCATAGCAGATGCAAGCATGGGTCTTTCTACCCCTATTGGGGACTTACAATCAGCAAAGTCCCAAATAGGGGTTATCCCTAAAACGAAAGCTACCATCCTTTCTCTCATATTTTTCCACCAAGTTCATGTTCTAGGAGGCAAAGGATATAGAAAAATATGTCTTGACACAACACAGGGATTAATCCATGAATATGTCACTCTCATAATGAAAATTACCCTTGATTAAAATGATTGCTCCCCTTGAGTTGTTTTATGTTCTTGTTTCTCCATGTGCTTTTCACTATTTTCCATTCCCTCTGATCCCGGTTATTAACCCCTTTGATCCTGAGAAGAAAATCCCTATATCCAGTACTTCCCAAACTTCGCTGATCTGTGGATCGCCTTCAGAACTTTTGTCATATCCATGGCCTGCCTCTCCTATGTTTTACTTAATATTTTTATTCAAACGAACATTATTTTAAATTTTTTTCTGCCTGCTCCAGTTGATAACACCCATAAAATTATAATAAGTTTGATATGCTAGCTAGATTTTTTTATTACATGAGAAATAAATATAATATTAAAGTTCAAAAGTTTTGATCTTTGTCTCTAACTCTTGGCCTCAAGCAATCCTCCTGCCTCGCCCTCCCAAAGGGCCAGCATTACAGGTGTGAGCCACCAAGCCTGGCCTGAAAGTTTTGACCTTTGTACCACCTAACATCATACCCTAGGGGAATACTTTTTAGTAGAAAAACCCCACTC
>NW_012148631.1:882920-884429 GCF_000956105.1 Propithecus coquereli
CGTAATAGGGTTGAGATTTGATGCTTTGTCAAGAATATTTTGTGTACGCCCTATTATACTACACCAGGGGACATAAACAACTGGTTGTCTCTTTTTTTGTGATGTTAGGATTGATCGGTGGATCCAGATATTGTCAGCCTGATCCATCCATTCTAAAACTACCTATCAGGCACTCATATAACAGTCTTAGCAGCAATTAATAATTATGTCTTTACCAGGTTTCTCAGCCTCTGCACTATTGACATTAGGGGCAAGATAACTCTTTGTTGGGGGACTTTCCTGTGCGTTATAGGATCAGCCATTTCCCTAGTCTCTACCTACTAAATGCCAGCATCACTTTCCCCTGCCTCTAGTTTCGACAATAAAAAATGTCCCTAGACATTGCCAAATATGCCCTACAGGGCAAAATCACTCCCCACCCCATCTCTCCACCCCGAATTTGAGACTCATCATCGGGACTTCATTATCTCACTAGGGCCAAACACAAATTTAACATCTTCAGTGATGTCATCCCTAAAGCCAACTTCCTACAACCAAAAACTAACCATCTTCAACTTGGAACTTCCCTAGCACTTTGTTGCTTTCTATTAACATTTGTTGTATTATTTCACAATTGTTTAGGCCCATTACCCTCACTAGAATGTGACCTCTTTGAGGGCAGCCTTGCTGCCTTGTGTTCTACTACCTGGCAGAACATCTGAATGTGGGCTCAGTGGATGAAATGCCAAATAAGGTCAAGAGGCAAGATCGCTACAAGTGCCCTGATCCCATCGAGTGGAAAAGCAAGACCACCTGTCTGGTTGCTCAGTAACCAGGTACGCAGTTTGCCTGTGAGAGGGCGCTTATAGCGAATGGACTGTTGGTGAGAAGAAAATTGGAGTCGGAGCTGTCATCAGGCTTGAGAATTTATTCATTTATTCAAGAAACATGTACTGAGCACCAACAACTGGACAAACACTTTTCTTAGAATTAGAGATACAGTGAAGAATGAGCTCATGGTCCTCCCCTGAGGAGGGCAGAATCCTAATAGTAGGAGGCTGGCGCTGGAGGATCAAAAAACAAATGCAGAAATAAATACATCAATATGCAAGAGAATCTCCACTTGGGACATAAGTGTATAAAGAAAATAAACAACATGAGATGATAAAAATATGGAGGGGGAGGAAACTACTCTGGACAGTTTGAAAGAAGGAGATGGGGAAAGCTGTGGGCAAAGCAGGGAAGGGCATTCCAGGTAGAAGGAAGAGAGAATGTCAGGACTTTGCAGCAGAAAAGAGCCAGCTGTGTTCAAAGCACAGCTCGTGGGTCAGAGTGACTGGAGCACACTGAGCAAGGGGCCCATGGAGCAAGGCAGGTCAGAGGCACGGGTGGGACAATGTGGCCATGGCTAAGCTTTGGGCTTTATTCTAAGAGTGAGGAGAAGCTATTGGACCACTTAAAACACAAATGTAAAAGGAATTGCATTTTTGATTTGATCTTCTGCTTGACTATTGTTGGCATATATGAATG
>NW_012148631.1:888449-889526 GCF_000956105.1 Propithecus coquereli
TAATATATTTTTAAAATATCAACTTTATGGAAATATAACTACCATAAAATTCATCCTTTAACAAATGTTTTTAGTATGCTCACATAGGTTGGTGCAGTGCTTTTTAGTATGTTCACAGAGTTGAGCAACCATCACCACTACCTAATTTAGAACTGTTTTGTCATCTTCAAAAAGAGACCCCATACCCATTAGCAGTCACTTCCATTCTCTCCTGCTCCCAGACCCTAGCAACTACTAATTTACTTTCTTTCTCTATGGATTTGCCTATTCTGGTTCTTTAAAGTACTGGAATCAAACAATATGTGGCCTTTTTTGTGTCTGGTTTCTTTCACTTAGAATAAACTTTCCAGGGTTCATAATGTTATAGCATGTATCAGTACAGTGCCTTATTTCTTTCCATGGCTAGATAATATTGCATACTATGGAGACACCATTTTAATTTATCTTTTCATCTGTTGATGGACGTTTGTGTTTTGTCCACTTTTGGGGTATTATGGAAAATGCTTCTATAAACATTTGTATGCAAGTTTTACGTGGACATATGCTTTTGTTTCTCTTGGGCATATGTTTAGAAATGGAATTATTGACTCATGTGGTAACTCTATATTTAACTTTTTGAGGAATTGCCAAACCCTATTCTGAAATGGCTGTGCAATTTTACAATCCCACCAGCAATATATGATGGCTCCAATTTCTCCGCATCCTCACCAGCACCTATTATTGTCTCTTTTTTGTTTCACCCTTCTTAGTGGGTATGGAGTGATATCTCTTTGCAGTTCTAATTTGTATTCCTCTAATAACCAATGATGTTAAGCAACTTTCCATGCGTTTCTTGGTGGTTTTTACATTTTCTTAGAAGAAATGTTCTTTCAAATCATTTGCCCATTTGGGTTATGTCTTTTTACTTTTGAATTGGAAGATTTCTTTATATTTTCCAGATACACGCCCTTTATTAGATATATAATTTGCAAATATTTTCTACCATTTTGGGGATTGTCTTTTCACTTTCTTGATGGTGTCCTTTGAAGCACAAAGGTTTTTAATTTTGATGAAGTCCAATTTACCTATTTTTCTTTT
>NW_012148631.1:890011-913119 GCF_000956105.1 Propithecus coquereli
GGCCGATTTGGGGAATATTGCCATCGTAAATCTCCCAGACCATGAAAATGGAATGCTTTTCCATTTCTTTATGTCTTCTTTGATTTTTTTCAATATTTTATATTTTTCAGTGTGCACATCTTGTACTTCATTATGATTATTCTTAAGTACTTTATTCTTTGTGATGCTCTTGCAAGTGGAATTTTTGAAATTTCATTTTGGATTGTTCATAAGTAGTGTATAGAAATATGCATAGGTGTGTGTATTCCTTTGGATTTTCTATATACGAGATCATGTCATCTGTGACTAGAGATAGTTTTACTTCTTCTTTTACAATCTAAGTGCTTTTTATGTTCCTATTTTTGGCTAATTGCCCTTGCTAGAACCTCCAGAAGAGTGTTTAATGGAAATGACAAAAGTGGACATTTTTGTTTTGTGCCTGATTTTAGGGGTAAAATTTTCATTCTTTCACCATTAAATATGATGTTAAAAGTATGTATTTCATAGATGTCCTTTATCAGGTTGAGACAGTTACCTTATATTCCCAGTTTGTTAGGTGTTTTTATTATGAAGAGATGTAATATTTGGTCAATGCCTTTTCTGAGTCAATGGTATTATCATGTGTTTTTTGTTATTTATTCTCTTAATATGGTATATTACATTGATTTTCATATGTCAAGTCAACTTTGCATTCTTGTGATAAATCCCACTTGGTCACAGGGTATAATTTTTCAAATGTGTTGCTGGATTCAGTTTGCTAGTATTTGTTGGTAAATTTTGCATTTATTTTCCTAAGGAATGTAGGTCTGTAGTTGTCTTGTGATGTTTCTGTCTGGTTTTGGTATCAAGGTAATACTGACTTTACAGAATGTGTTAAAAAGTATTCCTCCTCTGTTTTGGGGGAGAGTTTGCAAAGGATTGATATTAATTCTTTATGGGCATGTGGTTTCATTAAACAGTAAAGCCACGTGAGCTTGGGCTTTTCTTTGTAGGAAGATTTTTTATTTACTTCTTGTAGGTATATTCCGATTATCTATTCCTTCTCGAATCATTTTTGATAGCTTGTGTATTTCTAAAAATTTGTCCATTTCATCTATGTCATCTAATTTGTTGATATACAACTGTTCATAGTATTCTTTTATGATACTTTTTATTTTTTTAAGCTTAGTAGTGATATCCCTCTCTTTCCTGAGTTTAACAATTTGAGTCTTGTCTCTTTTTTTCTTACTCGATCTAACTAAAAGTTTGTCATTTTATCGGTCTTCTCAAAGAATCAACTTTTGATTTCATTGATCTCTATTGTTTTTCTAATTCTTTTTTCCAATAATTTCCACTCTCATCAGCATTATTTTCTTCCTTCTGCTAGCTTTGGATTTAGTTTGCTCGTCTTTTTCCAACTTCTTAAAGTGGCAGTTTAAGTTATCAATTTGAGGTCTTTTTAAATATAAGCATATATAGGTAAAGTTTTCCTCTAAGCACTACTTTCACTGTATCCCATAAGGTCTGGCATACTGTGTTTTCATTTTCATTCCTCTCGAAGTATTTTTTAAGTTGCTTTGTGATTTCTCTTTAGCCCATTGGTTCTTTTGGAGTATGTTGTCTAATTTTTACGTATCTGTGAATTTCCCCAATTCCCTTCTGTTACTGATTTCTAATTTTATTCCATCATGGTAAGAGAACATATTTTATATGGTTTCAATCCTTCTAAATTTTGGGGGTGTGTTTTGTGTCCCAAAATATGGTGTATTTTGGAGAATGTCCCATGTGCACTTGAGAAGAATATCTTTTCTACTCCTGTTGGGTGGAGTGTTCTATAGGTGTACATTATATCTAGGGTTTACAGTGTTGTTTAAGTCTTCTGTTTCCTCTTGATTTTCTGTAAAGTTGTTCTATCTATGAATGAATAGGGGATATTGAAGTTTCAAATTATAATTGTTGAATTGTCTATTTATCCTTTCAATTCTGTCATTTTTTGCTTCATGTGGTTTAAGCTCTGTTGTTAAGCACATAATTTCTAACTGTTATGTCTTCCTCATGGATTGACACTTTTATCATTACAAAATCTTTCTGTGTCTCTAATAACATTTTTTTCTTAAAGTCTATTTTGTCTGATTTTAGTATAGTTCTCACACCCCATTTCTCTTTGATTATTATTTGCATGGTATCTATTTTATATAATTTTATTTTCAACCTAGTTGTATGTTTGAATCTAAAATATGTCTCTTTTAGACAATATGTAGTTAAAACATGGTTTTTAAAAATCTATTTCGTCAATCTCTGCCTCTTGATTAAAGTGGGTTAAATTGGTTAAAGGTAAACATCAATGTAAAATTAGTTAAATGTAAATAGACTCATTTACATTTAAGGTAATTACTGATAAGGTAAGATTTACATCTGCATTTTGATATTTGTTATCTATAGGTTTTATGTCTTTTTTGCTCCTCTATTCCTCCATTATGGCCTTTTTTGTGATAAATAGATATTTGCTGGTATATCATTTTAATTCCCTTGTTTTTTCTTCTACTATACATATTTTCAAGTTAACCTTAGCAGTTGCCCCGGTATCTAGATTTGAGACAATTTAGTTTAGATGAATATCAACTTATTTTCAACAATATAAAAAACTTTCGTCCAATAAAGCTTCATTTTCTCCCTTCTTCATGCTATTATTATCATCCAAATTAATATTTATACATTATAAGTCCATCAAAATAGTTTATAATTATTAAATAATTATTTATTATTTAATAATTATTTAATATATAATTATTAAAAGTTTTATAGACTTATTTTAAATGAAATAGGAGAAAAAAGAACTATAAACACAAATACATTTATGCTTTATTTTATATTTACCTATGTAATTGGTAACTATGTAGTTACCATTGCTGATACTCTTTACATTTTTCTGTAAATTCAAGTTACTATTTAGTGTCCTTGTATTTCAGCCTGAAGAACTTCCTTTGCTGCTACTTATAGGACAGGTCTGCTAGTGACAAATCCTCTCCATTTTTGTTTACCTGAGAATGTCTTAATTTCTCTTTTATTACTGAAGGATGATTTTCTGGTTATAGAAAGTTTGGTTGACAGTCTTTTTCTTTCAGCACTTTGAATATGTCATCCCATTGCTTTCTGGCCTCCATAATTTCTGAAGAGAAATCAGCTTTAATTATTATTGAAGATTCTGTGTACATGATGAGTTCTTTTTTCTCCTGCTTCTTTCAAGATTTTCTCTTTGTCTTTCAACAGTTTGACCATCATGTGTTTAGGTATAGATAGCCTTGAATTTTTCCTTCTTGGATTTGTTGAGCATCTTGGATGTGCAGATTAATGTTTTTCACCACATTGGGCTATTATTCTTCAAATAGTCTTTCTTCCCCTTTCTCTTCATCTTCCCTTTTTAAGACTCCCCTTTTGTGTGTGTTGGTAAGCTTGATGTTTCCCAGAAGTTTTTGAGGCTCTGTTTATTTTTTTTTCCATTCTTTTCCTCAAATAGTTAACTTTTGCTGATTCTTTCTTTTGCCAGCTTAAAATGCATTTGTGTTCCTCTAGTGAATTTTTCATTTCAGTTATTGTACTTTTCAACTCCAGGATTTCTGTTTGTTTTATTTATTTATTTATTTTATAGTTTTATAGATTTATAAAGATAAAAGGCAAAAGCGGGGTACTCAGGGGACCTTGTGATTTCTCCATTAACCACAAAGGCCTCTATTTGTTTTAAATAATTTCTATCTCTTTATTGATATTTTCTGTTTGGGAGATACCATTTTTATATTTCCTTTTACTTTTTCCATGGCCTCTTTTATTTCTTTGACAATATTTATAATAGCTGATTTAAAGTCTTTGTCTAGTAAGTCCAATGTCTGGCATTCCTCAGGGACAGTTTAGTATTCACTGCTCTTTTTCTTGTGTATGAGCCATATTTTTCTGCTTCTTTGCATATAACATAATTTTTTTTTGTTGAAAACTAGGCATTTTAAATAATATAACATAAAAACTCTAGAAATGAGATCCCACTCCCTTCCCAGAGTTTGTCATTGTTGCTGTTTGTTTGTTTAGTGAGTTTCCAGGACTAATTTTGTAACGTCTGTGTTCTTTATTGTGTGTAGCTGCTTCTCTGTTTGGTTAGCTTCATATTCAACTAAGGGTTGAACAGAGATTTTCTTAAATGCCTTGAACAAATATGTCCCTCAGCCATCACCAAGAGGTTCTATGGGTGTATCGGGACATGTTTCCAATGCATCAGCAAGTAGCTTACAACTCTGCCTTAGCCTTCACTTCCTGTTTGTGCAGATCCTCAAGATGCGCCAAAGGTGTGAGATTAGAGCCTGGGCAAGTGCACTGCCCTGCACCTATGCATGGCCTTCTAGATTTCCAGAGATATATCAGAATTTTTCAAATTCCCCTATGAACATCTCATTTCCCAATTTTTCCTTTTAAGTTTTTTGGCCATAGTCTCTTGTTAGCCCCAACAGATATAGACACCTCAGGCAAATGTGATGTTAATCAATTGCAGCTCATTGTTTTTGACAAATACCCCAGGGATAGGGCTGTCCGCACAGAGCAGAGCTCTGCATCAGACAAATAAAGACAAGCTCTAAGATTGGAGCTTTTCATATCTTTTAAAGTCATATTTATTATGGCATATTCAAAGAATATGAAATTCAATGAAATTCACTCTTTTTAAGTATTCAGATTGATGAGTTTTGATAATGCATACATTCATATAGTCAATGCCATAATCAAGATACAGAATATTTCCATCACCCCACAAAAGTTCCCTTTTGGCCCTTTGTAATTAATTCCCCCACCCCCCACCTGACCTAAGTCCTAGAAAACACTGTTTCCTTCTAGTTTTGCCTTTTCTGTAATGTTATATACATTGGTAGCCTTTTGAGGGATGTACATTTTTAAAAGTACATTCTTGCTGCCTTGTGAAGAATGAATTGGAGAGAGCCAAGAGTGGAAGCAGTGAGGACAATTAAAAAGTCATTATTCTAGTCCAAGTGTAAGCTGTTGGGAACTGAGGTACATTGGTAACAGTGGATGGTCGCAGTCTTTACGGAGATGGAAATAGAGGGAAATACCAAGAGTTCTAATTTAATCACACTAGAAATCTTTTAGGTTAAGAAAAAAAAATCATGCTTTCTATATAAAGCTATCAGAACTTACACACTTTACAATATAAATCTATTCATCTTTTCTCATGGGCACTCAGATTTCCCCACAAAAATACCCATTTCTAAAGGCACTCAAGAAAATACCACTGTCAGGAAGCTCGACCATAGACTGTATATCTGAGGGCAGAGTTCTAAGTAGGGCTTTCATCTTCCCAGGCCTGACAAGCTGCACAGGAGACACTCTGCTTCGCCAATCTTCCACTTTTAAGATGGAACCTAATTAAGTCGTCTTCTGGCTTTGATCAGAGACGGTCTTTGGAAAGTTTAACGGGTCTGAATGAACTCAATTGCCAGACAGAAACCAGCGTGCCAAAAATAAAGCATTAACCAAAGCCAAGAAAACGGTGTTGGCTGAGGCAGGACTTGGTATGGGGCTCTAGGTATTTCAAACAGCGGGGTTTGATGGAAGCAATTAGGAACAGCAGTAATTGCCTGTCAGGCAACATTGCCATTTGCTGAGGACAGAGCTGATACATTTAGACAAAAAGGCTGCCAGCCCTCCATTGTAGCCTTTCACTTTTGGCGATTGTCTTCTGGTTTCCATTACAATGAAGCTCAAACTGCCGACCCCATTAAAATGTCAAGGTGGGAGGGAGAAGGTCTTTGAAATAAGTCTTTCAGGGCTATTGCTATGGTTGGTTTTATTTATGGAGTAGGGTTCCTGTACACACTTATTTTACCTTTTCTTTTCCTTAAGGGAAAAAAGCACCAAGTCCCTTAGCCCCATCACCAGGGAGTTGAGAAGCCAAATTTTGTTCTCTGTACTCTGTATGGGGGTGAGGTGGTGGGGATGGTGGGGAGGGGTGCAACCAGGTCACACTCTACCCTTTTCTGTTTTTCCTCATACCTGAAGGCGTAAGTCCAGGTACTCCATAGAATCTTTTCTGCGAAAGTCCCTTAATCAGTGACTCCCAACCCTTCATAAGTCTTTGAATACGCAGTTCCACAATTAGAAATCTTGTAGCAGTCTGGAATTCCCATTTCCCTCTCTCTGTTAAGAAATTTCCCCTCACAAGGAGCTATTCTTGCATCAGATTATTTTAACCCAAATTTTGGGTCAAGCAAAAAAGAGAAAAGGCATCCATCCTTAGGGCTAGAAAGGCTGCAATGATACATGTAAGACATCTTCAGGAAATATAAGTTCATTAGTAAGGAGTTCACTGAGTTGCCTGAGACTCAGGCACATTTACGTGCAGTAAAAGCATTGTCAATATTATAGTCACCCCTTGCTTAGAGAGGGTATAATTGAAAATAAACCAAAACAGAAATGATGATCTGGGTTTTATTTTACTTGTCTCTAACAAGATGTGTGCCCCTGAGTATAATTTTAACTTTGTTCTGTTTAGAGCTGAATACCCAAGGGCCTACAAGCCCACCTGGCACATAGGCGAGGTGGCTTAAAACAACAGAAATTTATTCTCTCACAGTTTGGGAGGGTGGAAGCCCAATATAAAAGCTTCAAGAGGGCCATGCTCCCTCTGAAATCTGTAGGGAAGCATCCTGCCTTGACTCTTCCTGGTTTTAATGTTGGCTGTCAGCCCTTGATGCTTCTGAGCTTGCAGCTGCGTCACTCCAATCTCTGCCTCCATCATCACATGGCATTATCCTGTGTCTCTGTCTTTTCTTCTTCTTCTTCATTTTCTTTTTTAAGTAGAGAAAATCATTTAATGAACCTAGTGAGGAGATTTTACTCTCAAGTTTAGTCTATCTTCTAACTTGTTGAGCGGGGCTTACAAGCCAAAATTTCCGGTTGCGTTTTTTTTTTTTTTATTATTATTCCATGAAACATTTCTTTTGTATAAATTTAAGAAATACACATGCAGTTTTGTTACATGGATATATCTCATAGTGGTAAAGTCTGGACTTTTAGTGTGACAATGACCCATACAATGTACATTGCACCCATTAAGTAATTTCTCATCCCTCACCTCCTCCCGCCCTCCCACCTTTCCGTGTCTCCAAAGTCTATTATTCCACATTCTATGTCCATGCATACACATTATTTACCTTCTACTTGTAAGAGAGAACAATGTGGTATTTAACTTTCTGTTTCTGAGTTATTTTACATAAGATAATGGTCTCCAGTTCCATCCATGTTGCCGCAAATGACATGATTTCATTCTTTTTTATGACTGAATAGTATTCCATTGCATACATACTACATTTTCTTTATCCAATCATCCATGAATAGACATTTTTCAAAAGAAGACATATGAATGGCCAAGAAGCATATGAAAGAATGTTCAACATTACTAATCATCAGAGAATTGCAAATTAAAACCACAATGAGATATCATCTTATACCAGTCAGAATGGCTATTACTAAACAGTCAAAAAATAACAGATGTCGGTGAGGATGTGGAGAAAATGGAATGCTTACACACTGTTGGTGGGGATGTAAATTAGTACAACCTCTGTGGAAAGCAGTATGGAAATTTCTCAAAAAACTAAAAATAGGCCTACCATTCAATCCAACAATCCCACTACTAGGTATCTACCTAAAGGAAAAGAAATCATTATATCAAAAAGACACCTGTACCCTTATGTTTATCACAGCACTATTCATAATAGCAAAGATTTGCAATCAACCTAGTCTCCATCAACAGATGATTGGATAAAGAAAATGTCTTCTCTTCTTAAAAGGACACTAGTCATAATGGATTAAGGGTTCACCCTACTCCAGTATGACTTCATCTAGACTAATTACATCTGCAACAACCCTATTTCCAAATAAGGTCTCATTCTGAGATACTGGGGGTTAGGACTTCAGCCTATCTCTTTGGGGACACAATTCAACTCACAACAGGGATAATTTCAGTTGTCTAATCCATCTCATCATTTGTTAGGAGGACCCACTAGGATAACACATGGAAAAACTCTTTAGAAATAAGAGATCGTTATTCACATGCTTGAAAGGGTTTCTTCTCCTCCTCACCATTTACCATGAGGATATAGTAATATATCATAAAGCTTAAATTATCAGCTGGGATACTTGATAGGACTTCACAGTTTATTAATTCCATTAATATGCATTATCCCTCATTAGCCTGCAAGATGGGCAGGGAAAGAACTATTATCCCATTTTAGAGGTTAAAAAAAAAGCACCAAAACTGAAGACTCAGATATTAAGTTAAATGGCACGATTAAAGACATGACATGCAGAAGAACTGGTACTAGATCTCAGGCTGTCAGACTCCTGGTTGTGACACTTTCTAGCTCAACATGACACTGAGAAGATAATTTTTCCCTGAAGGCATCATTGTCTCATCATTAGACGGCCTGTTGCAGAGAACCACAGGTTCATCTCCTGATCCACAGAGACCTGCCAGCGCTAAGAGACTTCTGTTCAATTGGCTCTAACTCCCTGTATTGTGGTGCTGGAGATAAGAGGTGGGAGAGAAGGGAGCGGCGAAAACAGGGATGAGGATGAGGAGTAATTACAGTGAGTAGGTGAACTCGCAACTCAGCGAGCAAGGCATGAATTAAGTGTGGTGTATGGGATAATTAACAGTCCTTTAGTGCAGGAAAATTGCTAGCAGCTGTTCATAGCCCAAGACCGAAGGGCCGGTCTGTAAACAGTTATCTGAACAACCGGGGAGACAGCTCCAAAATGAAGCTGTGCCCCAGGGCCTAAAGGGTATGCTTTATTGTCCAGAGACAGCTTTGCCCTGGGATGAATCCATTACCCTCCTTAATTGCTATTATGCAAATTTCATGTTCTGGCTCAAAGCCCCTAGAGAACATTGGGTCGAGGGTGTGTGGGGAGTCAGACCAAAAAGGGGCAAATAGGAATGTCAGAGTCCTGAAATCACAGGGTTGCTCCTCAATGTGTATCTCCCACTTTTTTTCTTTGTAGCCTGCTCAACAAACACGATCCTATCCATCATTAATCTCCATTTCCTCATTGTACCCCCTGCCTGCCCCTCAATAGATTAACACAGGCAATATCCTGAAGAGTCTGACATCTCTCTTCAATTTAGTGCCCCAATGTAGCTGCTCTTCTGAGTTACCTGGGAATCTTCAGAACAATAGCAAAAGCAACAAAGGCAGAAACTGTGCAAGATGACCCTGGCATGGCTTGTCACCCTGACAGCAAGGAAACTGTCAAAGACTATGAGAGTCATGCCAGAAAGTCAAGAATCAACTCAATGAGGCTTCCACAGACTAAAGTGGGATGGTTTGAACATCGATACGAATAATAACTTACCAAGGGATTAAAACACCCCTGTCAAATATTTTAAAAATTCATGAGTTCATAAAGACACTAAAAACAATATTCATCATCATCTTTGGAGCTTGTTAGGGGAACCAATACATTACTTTGGAAATTGAATAAAGGAAATAATCAAATGTTTAGCCTGCTTTTCTGCAGGAACTGTTGCTCAGATGACAAAGAGTTGATGGAGGAAAGTTTCTCTGTAATAAGTGAAAAAGAAATGATATTATCCTTTTGCAAACCCCTAACTAAATAATAGGTATAGGCAATGATCAATGATGGCCACTAATCATGCAAAAAGAGAGACCATACGACATTATGTCCCTCCTGATAAAACCCCAAATCACTATCTGTCACTTCAGATCTAGCCTCTGGATCTAACCACCACTTTACAGGAAATACAAAGAACAGAGAAACATGTCAAATGACACTAGAAAAATGCAATCTGAAAAATCTAGAACTTGGAAAATTCCACACAGGACAAATGATTTTGGGTTCTTCAATGAATAAAATATAAGTGGGAAGAAAAAGAGGGAAGGAGAACTGTGATTGACTGAATTGCTGGCTTCTGGTCTTCACCCCTTCCTACACCCATATCCATGCCATGGCCTCACTGTGAGAGGAACCTACTTCCCTGGCCCTTGACTCTGGGCTTGGTAATGAGACTTGCTTGAGTGACAGAATGGGGTAGCAGTGGCACAAGCTCTGAGCTAAGGCCTTCCCCCATTGCTGCCCTTGTCTTGAGAAGAGCTTCCTTTGGCTAGCTATTGATCTTCAGCTGGAAAGTGAGCATCTCAATGTCAATAACCATGGACAGAAGACAAGAAGCCACAACCCAATATTCTAGGCAAGACATATGTTATGGATTGAATGTGTTCCCACACTATCTGTATCTTGAAATCCTAAGCCCCAGGGGATGATGTTAGGAGGTGGGACTTTTGGGAGGTGATTCGTTCATGAGGTTGGAGCCTTCCTGAATAGGATATGTGTCCCTATAGGAAGAGACGCACATGAGAGTGCTTATTTCTTCTCTCTTCCTCTGCCCTTGGCTATATGAGGATACAGTGAGAAGACAGCTGTCTACATACCAAGAAGAGAGCCCTCACCAAACACTAGATCTACTAGCACCTTGATCTTGGACTTCCCAGCCTCCAGAACAGTGAGAAATAAATGTTCGTTGTTTAAGCCACCCAGTCTATTGTATCCTCTTATAGCAGCCTGAACTGACTAAGATAATATACAATCCCAAGAAGTGGAGAGCCTCCTGCCCATCCCAATATACCCCCACTGATCTGCCGCCACCACAATCACAGCTGCATTTATATTTATATCTGACTTTTGTGCAGATGGAGAGAAACCAAAGGAAGCTGATTTAAGAATAAGAAAGAGTGAAGTGTCTTATTCAACTCCACTATAAATTAATTTTAGTTCCCAATCTTTAGTGGCTTGAGTACTAAAGACAGAAAAATATCTCAACTGACACCTAGGACAGAACCCTTCACTGTTATGGCAGAGAAAAATAGAATTTTTAATCTTTATGTGGAATATTTCTAGGCGGAGACCTGAATGTGTAAATGGGCAGAGATGGGCATTCCTTGCCAGCAGCTCTCCTTCAAGAAGGAAGACTGCTTTTCTAATTTGGAGTATTTATTCAGGCCCCCAGTCTGTGCCCTTCCCCACAACAAGTCATGAGGAAGGACGTGGGTCCTTGCCATCAGCTGGTAGGACCTTGGGATCCAAACATTAGGACTTGGCATATCAAATACACAACATGGTGATTGTGTTCATGAAAAGGCAGAAGATGTGCTCAGTTGAATCTCTTAACTTTTAAGGGAAGAATTTACTTTGGAATTTTTTCAGCCTGGAGTATGGAACATATGAAAAGATTCTCTGCTGTAGGTCTTCACTTTCCTGCCAGACAAAAACAATTGGGAGAAACCCTAAAAGCTGAGGCCATACTCAGCCCTCAGCACAGCTCATTAACTCAAACCATCAACCCATGAAGCTCCAGACCACTTCGATTAGCAGTCAATCCAGAAGTTGCAAGTGTGTAATGATCTCTCCCTTTCCAGGAACTTCATATCTTATAAACTGTGGCAGTTCAAACTT
The DNA here is from genome assembly GCF_000956105.1 of Propithecus coquereli. NCBI lineage: Eukaryota > Metazoa > Chordata > Mammalia > Primates > Indriidae > Propithecus > Propithecus coquereli. Next base: position 901,496 of record NW_012148631.1, read on the forward strand.
CCAAAATGGCTACAGCAATATTTCTGGTCCCGCATACTGTTCCAGAACCTTGTCGCTCCCTATCAAGAGGTGCAATCTGTTTCTCTTCCCCTTGAAACTGGGCAAGACCTTGTGACTGATGTAATGAACACAATGCAGTGAAGGTGACACTCTATAGCCTCTGAGGCTAATTTACAGAAGGTTATCTCTCTCGAGATGCTTCTGCTTGGAACACAGTCACCATGCTGTGAGAAAGCCCCATCAAGCCCACGTGGAGAGACAGTCTGGAGGCCCGCATGGAGAGCAACTGAGGCCTCTAGCCAACAGCCAGCATCAACAACCAGACATGTGAGCAAATAAGCCTTCAGATGACTCCAATGACTCTAGCTCTCAGCCTACGAGTCTGCCAGATGAGGCCCCAAACACCTTGGAGCAGAGCAAGCTATCCTTCTTGTGCCCCGTGTGAATTCCCAACACACTGGATCCATAAAAACACAGAGTTAGTATGTAAACAGCCTCTGAATTCCAAAACTCTCAAGGACCAAGAGCCTCAGTATCCAGACACCCCTCTGTTGCTACCCTATCATAGGCATATTGGCCTTAGCAATGTGTGAATAAAACGACCAGAGGAGTCAGCCCAGGTTGGAAGAAGATTTGAGGCCATGCTTTGAGTAGATAAGTTGTTGCCCCTTTAGAAGAAAGTGCTTAAGGGGCATAAACTGGGAAAGTCAAGACTGCAATGGCAGCAGCAAGTAGGGTCACCTGGTGTAGGAAAAGCCTCCTAAGAAAAGGGGACACAAGAGTGAATGAGAGAAGACAGTGGAGAACCAGACATCCTCTGGGGAAGCATCTGTAAGTTATCTAATAAATCACTGAAAATTTTAAACACTGTAGGTTTCAATCCTCAAGAAGAATAAAACAGTACGAAAATAACTTGTTTTTCTCAAGGACGACCATGAGCCCCAAATTCTCATGTATGTCATTTCAATTTAACTTTACAACAACTCTGTGAGATATTTACCATTTTTATTACCATTTTCTCATTTTATCTTTTATCATAAAAGACCTTCATTGTGAAAAATAAAAACCAATAGGTATGTTGGAGTGAAAATGAAGATTTCCCTTTATTATCTTACCTAACTCAATTATTCTCCCTGTCTCAAGAGTACCTACTATAACAACTCAAAAGTACCTGCTGGTATACTACCTCTTTGTAGATATACCACGGGTGTTCTACATCTTTCTGGAGCTTTTTCTTTGTGTTACTACACTTCTATATTTATACATATATAGCTATTTAAAGAACATAATGAGATTATATTATTTTGTCATGCATTTTGCTTTTGCATTTAATAATATATTCTGGACAGTTCCCCTTATATAATGCCATTCCATTTCTTTTTCAAAAGGTTTTGGGTATTTTGAAGCATGGATACACCATGAATTATTCAGCTTTCCCCTCACTGATAGACCTAACTTTAGGCTATTACACACAATACTGCAACAAGTATCTTTGTACATATATCATTGGACACATGCGGTAGTAGTTCTATAGGATGGATTCCTGAAAGTTGGATTTCTGGGCCAAAAGCATGTGAATTTTAAATTTTATATTACCCTAATTTTTAATATAAAGAAACATATTGAGAGGTTAAGAAACGTGACCATGGTCACACCACTGGAGAGTAACAGAGCCGAGATTCAAACTGAAGTTACCTGACTCCGTGTGTTTGCTACTATGTCACGCTGTCTAGGAAGAGCTGGGGCCGCATCACTGCCAATGCCTACAAGATGGATCCCTGCATTTTCTTAAACCTGTGCCTACTCCTCAGGAACCAAGAAGGAGGAACAAAGCCCTAATCACTTCCCTGCATGAATTTTAAGCAAAGAGACTCACTTGGTATTAGTCAGGGCACACTAACTGCTATCACAAACCCGCCCCCAAATCTCAGTAGAAAATACACCAAATGTTTCTATCTTGCTCAGAATGGGGAGGGAGGGAGGGAAGGGCTCTGCTCCACGCAGCCATCCAGGGATCCAGCCCCCTTGCACATCGTTGCCTAAGCTCTGGAGCCCTGCAAAGGACATAGACAAAGAACCCGTTTAAGCCAAAGCGTCACGTCACCTCTATTCACATTTCATTGGCAGAGCTTAGTCATATGTCTAGATAGATCATTCTGTAAAAAAGGTTGGGTATTAAAGTCTAGCTGTGTGCCCAAGAGAAAAAAAAAAAACAAAACACCATGGTTTTGATGAACATATAGCATTGTCTCCCCCACAGTTAGGAATTAAAATGCATGAAAGTGATGAACTCGCATTGAGCAATTACTCTGTGCCGGACAGTGCTCTGAGGGCTGTGTTGGACAATCTCCCTTAACCCTCCCACCAAGTCTGAGGTAGGGACCGTTTCCTCTTCCACATGTTATATATGAGAAAACTGAGGAACAGGGACATTAAGTTACTCATCCAAGTTCACACCTCCTGTAAGTGGCAGAGCAGAGAATCGGATGGACTGGCCCAGGGGCCACGCTCCCTGGACTTGCTTTACACAGCCTTCTAGATCTCAAAGCAGCTGCTCTCATCTTGAAAAGAACAACAAGCAGCTCTACTTGTATTACAAAAACAATTTTACATTCAGCTTTTTTTCAGTTAAATGTATTTGAATTTTTTTCCGTGAATGTTCTTTATGGCATCTTGGCCTTGACACAGGACATAATTAATCATCTCTTTGGGCCCCCCATTATCCTCTGTGGTAGCCACAAATCCCTCTCTAGAAAGAAAACCTTCAAGTTTTGTCCTAAGAGAAAGGCTGGGGGAGAAAAGGAGGGGCTGTGTCATGTTCCTGTTTGAATCAATTGTTTGCTTAACCCTGTGGCTGAATTATAAATAGGGCTTTTTTTTTAAGGCTAAAGAGATAATCAAATTCGTTCAGCACAATGACTTAGATGGGAGAGGGCCAAAGTCTGACCAGGGCTCCGAATGTGCATGAATATATCCATTTTTTTCATGCCCTTTTTCTTACATACTGTGTTAAAAGTAGTGAGGAAGAGAAAGAGGTGGGGAAAGGCTGGAGGAGGAGAAAGGGGGAGAGAAGGGGGAGAGAAGAAAAGAGGAAGAGGAGGAGGAGGAGATGGAGGTATCTCTAAGGCACTTTGCATAGCTCCTTGGAGGTAAGGTTAGTGCTTGTTATTCTTGGGGAAGAACAAGTCTGATACTCATGTGATAGCCTCAGCTAAGGTACTACTGAAATGGTTATAAAGTGAAAATGCTGAAAGATTTGCAAACTGGTTGATTAACATCCATTGCTCCAAGCCCCATAAGCACCCCACCATCACGCTATGTACTTGGTCCACCCCCCATGACCAAGACTCCATTACCCTGCAACCACAGGAGTATGCCTGATACTGTAGGAGCTCCCTGGACCTGCTCCTGAACGTGGTATTGGTCAATCCACCAGCCCTATGGGTTGTCAAATATTTTGACTGCCCCTGGGCAGAAATCCATGCCCTGCAGCCTGGCAATGAGGCTGTCATTATGCCCAGGCTTCCTCTCTTTGTTCACCCTTGACTGTCCCCAGCTGAGCACCTGATGGTTTGAGAACACCAGCCACCAGGTCAGTCTGATATCACCAATCAACTTGCCCTTCACCACCCAGTCAAAGCAAACGTAGCTAGAGGGAGTGTGTGCTGTCTCTGGGCTGGGGGTGGAATCACTGGAAAGGCTCTGAGAGAGTGCGGACAGGGCATACGCTGACTCCCTGCTATCCAGTTTATATGCTGTTACACAGTTTATAAAACTCTTTCACATGCATGATCTCACCTGATCGTCACACCAAATCTTTTGGTAGGCAGCGCAGAGGTGATGGTTCCAGTTTCACAGAGAAGGAAATATAAGTCCAGAGAAGAGATGTGAATTGCTGAGGTCCTAGAGCTAAGATTCGAACCACGGCATGTGGATGCCAAGTCCCACCCTCCATGGTGCCTTGTTAGTAACAGCAATTGTTATTACTTCCCTGCCCCCTCTTCCTGGTGGTTGTGAATTCCATTCCCAGGCTGCTTCCCTTTCACAGCAGCAGCTCACAACTTCCTCCACGCACTTTCCTAGGGACTAGTGAGGGATCGTCAGATGGCAGTGGTCTGAGCTCTTGTGGATCTCCAAATGTCCTGGCCTTGTGGGTCCACCTTCATTTGGGACAGGCTTGACCATGGGGCAACGGAAGAGGAAAGTGGGGAGTGTCCTAACTTCCTAAGAAGAGTGGCAAACCCAGGTCTGATATCAATCAAAATCCTTGGGTTTGCCTAGCATGTTACTCATTTTGATTTTATTTCATCCTCATTCTTTCCCTGTTCTTCCATAGTAACTATGCAAAGACATCGGATGACACATGACCAACATTTTATAATGAGAAATGGGATCCCAAGGAAATTCAGTGATTGAAAAGGTCACACACGTGGTGGTTACTGTCAGGGCCAGGTTAGGGCTCCAAAGTTGAGGCTCGCTATTCAAGGCTCATCACTGCACTGTGCCACCTACTGCCACACACGCACCCCACGTCCTTCCAGGAAGGCAAAGGCTGTTTGGGTAAGAAAATGCTGAATCATCAGCTGCCCACACTCCGTCATCACAAGGAGAGTAGGGATGCAGATGATCTATGACACCGAATGAACCAAAAGGATTCTTTTATTATTCGAGAGTATATTCTCAGGTAAGAGATCTACCTTTTCCATTATATTTTGTTCTGTTTAAATAAGAAGTAAGAAGAGAGGCTGAAAAGAAATAGCTAGTTACTACTTCCACTATGTTATCTCATTTAGCCACCCACCATAACGACTGTTAGGCAAGACTGTTATCATCCACTTGGCATAAATGAGGAAGCAGGGTCTGAGATGATCTGTAACCTGCCTGAAGTCGTACAGCTAGGAATTTGCCTTCCCCAATGCTCCCGAATGCTAAGGAGGTCCCCCTGTAACATGGCGCAGCTCTGCCATTTGGAAGGAAGAGTGTGCATTTGGGCTCTCTCCCTTCGATTCTGTGTGGTCCAGGCCAGTTATTATCTTGGTCTCTGAGACTCACTTTCCTCATTTCTAAACTGCAGATAATATGCTGCCTTTTCAAGATGGTTATGAGAATTAATATCAAGAGCTAACACTTGTTGAGTGTTTCCTAAATGATACTGTTCCCCTAGTATGTCCATAACTGCTCCACACATCTCCGTGGGAGTGGGGACTGCTTTTCTAGCCCCACGTCCCAGGAGAGAAATCTGAAGCACAGAGCATTTGAGAGACAATCCCAGTTAGGAGCTGGGAGTGCCGGTATTTGAAATCAAAGAATTTGACTCCACAGTCCACGCTCCCCGCCTCTGTGGGCTGCCGCCCCTCTGATTTAAGATGACTGGCGCCTCGCAGGCTCGATAACCAGTGTCTGCTTCATCATCCTGAGGGCTGGTAGCTGAAGGGAACTGAAGTGACCCTGGCCTGGGAAATTCACCAGGACCAACCCCCAAAACAGCTTAAATTACTCAGAAACATAGGGAGGGACACTGAGTCCTCCACAGACAGCAGAGGTGACGTAGGCATTGTCAGGCTTTACACGCCTGGTGGAGGCCACAGGGAGAGAAGGGCCTCGTCATCCACACGGGGCCCCACTCCATCTGTGGGAAGTCTGGGCCCATCGTGCCTTTCATCTCCTTTCCCTGCTTGGATGGGAGAATGAGCTTAAGGAAAACAGCTAAGTTCTAGAAACATTCAGAAGACAGAAGAGTCTGTTATTAAAGAACAAAATATTTGTAAGAAATAAATTGAATGTTACATGGACACACCCAGATACACACACACACACACACACACACACACACACACACACATGCAGATACACATACAATTTCTCTTCTCTCTCTCCCTCTCTCTCTCATACTTTGCAAACATGCTCCTCAGCAGCTGGTAAGCTGTTCCCTGTCCTCCCACTCAGCCGAATGCCAGTTGTCCCTCCATCCCAACCTAGGCTCTTGTAATGCTTTCAGCTTCCAAGAGACAGCTTGACTCAAAATGCCACCCAGTCCTGCTGCCAGGGGGAGAGCCAGGCCTCATCCAGCAGGGAGGGACAGAAAACACGGCAGCAGAGCCATCGTCCCAGGAGGGCTCTGCCCGCGTGAGCATCTGGGAGGTGTTTCTGCCCAGAGGTGGAGCTGTGACCTCTGAAAATTGCCAGCCTGTTAGGGAGTGTCTCACGGGGCAAGAGGGGTCTTCAGTGTTAGCCTCTGGCGTCAGCCCACCTTTCCAGGAGTTAAATGCATGAGACAAGCCACGAGTTTTATGTTACTTGTCTGCACCTTGTTCTTCTTAATGGTACCTTGTAGTACCTCACTTTGCTCTACATTTTACTGATATCTTAGCAAGAACCCCAGAGACCCAAGAGGGACAGAATCTAAAAGTCTGAGAGTTCTCTGATTTATCCTTTCTTTGATTCTGCCTCCTCCCCGTCAATTCCCCGTAATATACTCAGGACAATCCTCTGTGGAAATGTCTATCATGTCTCCTTTATCTGGGAACAGACCTGACCACACCCACAGCCATGGGCGTGAATCGGTGACCTAAGCTGAGCCAATCAGAGCTTATCAGCTGTCCACAGAGCATAGGTCAGGGGATGAGCACATGACCCAAGCCAGCCAATCAGAATCCTTTCCCTGGATTTTCCAAACCAACTGGGACTGAGAAGTCCCCTTCTCATTTGGTTGCACCGTGAGTGGACCACTGCCTGCAGCCACAGTCCCAGCCCACTGAAGACAGCTGGTCGGAGAAAATGGAAAGGTCATAAGCTGAGAGGACGACTTCTGTGGTTTCCTGATTCTCCACTTTCTGGTTTCATGAGCTAATAAATCTCATTGTGTGGGGTTTTATTTATTTATTTTTTTCCATATAAGCCAGGTTGTTTGAATTGGGTTTCTGTTGTTTAACAAAAATAACGGCCAGTGTTTGAAATGTGGTGGTGTGGGGAACTAGTAAGCAATCTCACCTCCCAAATCTTGTAATAATCTAGTAACCAAAGAGGAACTGACTTTTAAGGTTTATAGCTCAGGTAGGGCAATGTATTGCCAAGTTATCAAAAAATCCTATTCAAAATGGCTATATAATAAAGGGAATGTATTGACTCATGCAGCTGAAAAGTCCCAAAGTGATTCTCACATACAGACAGAAAGCTTAATCCAAGAGCTCAACTACTGCCACCAATATCTCAGACCCTTGCATCTCTCCTTCCTGCCTTCTGCGGTGTCAGCTCCATCCTTGGGCTCCGTTCAGACCACCAAGAAAATCACTGAAGGCTGGCAGACTCCCACCCCAATTTTGTTACCTGCAGCCACATTTAGTTGTGAACGAAAGTGAAAAGTTCCAGTATGATGAAAACGATAATTGAGCTTCCATTTCTTCAAATAATATCGAAATCATCTATCAGTATGTGTGTCTGTGTCTGTGTGTGTGTGTATGTGAGCATGAAAATGCAGGAAAGGATACATATCAGGCCAGTAAAATTGTTCACATGGGGTGGGGGAAGTGGACACAAGGAAAAGTGGGTGAAAGACTTGGGGACAAAGTGTCCTTGATAATAATAGTATTTACAGTACGTATTAGTTTTCCATGGCTTTTCCAGCTTTTAGCGGCCGCCCACACTCCATGACTCATGGCCCCTTCCATTTCTAATGCCAGCACTTGTTCACGTTGCATCACTCCGGCACTGACGCTTCTGCCTCCCTCTTCCACATTGAAGGACACTTGTGATTACATTGGGCCCCACTGGATAACCCAGGACGCTCTCCCCCACTTTAAGGTCAGCTGATGAGCAACCTTAATTCCATCTGCTACCTTAATTTCCCTTTGCCACGTAATGTGGCACATGCACAGGTTCCGGGGATCAGGACAGGGGCAGCTTTGAGAGGCCATTATCCTGCATTCCATACATCATGATCCCATTTGTGAAAATGTAGATGCACAGATGCATAAAACAACAAAGTGGAAATGCATACGTGTATGTGTGTGTGTGTGTGTGTGTGTGTGTGTGTGTGTGTATAAAGTGGCAAAGTGATAAAATGGAAGATGGGCCATGAAAATGATAGTGGTTATCAAAGGAGTAGAAGACAATTCTCTTTACTTTTTTCCTCAAAGTTTTATGTAGTATTTTATCTTTTTGAATATTTTAAAATCTATGCACAGCAAAAAGCAATAATGCTAGTTTCATTGGTGATGGTGGGGTGTGTGACCTGAACTGCCTTGCACATCTGAAGCTCTGGACCCCAAAGGTCTATGAGAGACAGGAGGAGCAGCCCCAGGGGAACTTTGTGCCGACTGGGTCTCCCTGCCACCAAACACCCCTCTTCTGTACACAATAGGAGACACTGAGCCAAGGCAGTAGAAAAACTCCCATCTGCTGATAATCCAATTAGAGAGATTCAAAGCCAAGTAGCACATGCAGACTGATGGCTGGGCCGAAACCTACTTTGCAGTGGCTCTGCATTGGGGGGTTGGGCGGGGAGGCAGGGAACGAAGGCAACTCTGAAGGTCTCAGATTATACATCCCAGAGGAAGTCACTTGCCCTCCTTCCCCCAACAGCCCCCTCCACAATGTCTCCTCATTTTCAGAATCCATCATCTGTCCCTTTCCACATTCTTGGTCACTGTCACGCACATTCCTTTCAACCTCTCCATTTCCTGGTCCCAGAGGGTCAGCACACCAGCTGCCCTCCAAGAGCATCCTCCTTGCGTTAATTCTTGCTCTCTACAAGACAATCTGTGACATTAGCATTCCCTGAATCATGAGATATTTATTAGGTGGTCAGTGAAACATACAATCCTGTGGTCAAAATTTGGGAAGACAGAGCTAACAAAATTAAATTCATTGTTTCTCTGCAGGACACCCCAGAGGCGTTTACATGCTAATGTGCACTGCAATGCACTGTAATACTCCAGGAGGTGGCTGGGGTAAGCAGTAAATCCACCTACCTGTGGCATCATGTGATTAAGGAAAATTGACATTATTGCTCTACATGTTAGAAACAATATTTAAAACCTCTGTATGATGACAGGGCGAGTTAAGAACTTAATCTTAGAGCCCAAAAGAGCCTTAGAGATCACCTAGTCCAACTCCTTGATTTTAAAGCTAAGGAAAGGCACAGAGAGGGGAAGTAACTTGCCAGAAGTCACACAGCAAAGATAAGAATCTCTTTCCAGTGCCCTTCCTTGCTCACTATCTTATGCCATCCCAAGTTACCTCTACTACACACAGAAAGGAGGCACACTTCATATGGCAAATCTTTGGCAGATCACAAATTATCCCTGGACACTTTAAGCCTTAGGAAATACTTGCTGTGTTGCCTGTTGAGACATTTCAGACATCATAGTCAAATGACTTGGGTTATTTTGATTTGTGATGGTGGTTAGACAGCAGGACATGCAAAATTATAATGCACCTTAAAGATCTCTTTATCCAACATTCCACCTGGGACATAAATTTTATCTATGGAAATCCAGGAAAAAAATGATTATAGAGCTTTAAAAAACTGCTTTATTAAGGTTTGTTGCACAACAAACTATGCGCTATTATTATTAATACACTACACATTTACAATTTAATAAGTTTTGGCATGTATGTACACCCATGAAATGATTACCACAATCAAAATAATAAGTTTATCTAAATATTTCTTCATGGCCCATAGGAATCCTGCCTTGTCACTCTCCTGACCCCTCACCCTTAGGCACCCACTGATCGATTTCCTATCACTATAGATTAGTTTGCCTTTTCAGGGATTTTGTATAAATGGAAACATACAAGTACTTTTTTGGGGTCTTGCTTTCTTTTACTCAGCATGGTTATTCTGAAATCCACCAATATAGTTGCCTATATTAATAGTTTATCCTCATTTACTGCTAACCAGTATTCCATTGTACATACAGTTTATTCATCCATTCACCTGTTCATGAACTTTGGGGTTGTTTCCAGTCTGGGGATAGTACAAATACAGCTTCAGTGAATGTTCATCTCTAAGCCTTTATGTGGACATGTGCTTTTTCTTCTCTTGGGCAAAAACTTAGGAATGGAATAGCTTAATGATATTTTAAGTGTATACTTAATTTTTTAAGAACATGCCAAATGTTTTTCTGAAGTGATTGAAGCATTTTGCATTTTCAACAAGAGTGTATGAGAATTCTAGTTCCTCCACATCCTTGGCAACACTTGGTAAAGTTTAGTCTTCATCATTTTAATCATTCTAATAGGTATCTAGAGTATATCATTATGGGTTTAAATTGCATTTCTTCAACGATTAATAATATTGAGCATTTTTATGTGCTTTTTTGTTATTTGGATATCTTCTTTGATGAAATGTCATTTCAAATCTTTACACATTTTTAATTGAGTTTTTTTCTTATGAGAGTTCTTTATATAGTCTGGATACAGGTACTTTGCCAAATGTATGCTTCGAAAATATTTTCTCCCAGTTTGTGGGCTGTCTTTTCATTCTCTTAGCACTGCTTTCATACAAACAGAAGTTTTTTGATGTTTATGAAGTCAAATTTAGCAAGGTGTAGTTTTCTTTTCTTATGACGTCTTTGTTTTACTCTGGAGTCAGGATAAGAACGGCATCAAAGAATGGGTAGGGAAGTATTCTCTCTCCTTCATTTTTCTGGAAGAGTTTGTGTAGCATTGGTATTATTTCTTCCTGAAATGTTAGGTAGAATTCATCAGTAGAGTCAGCTGGGTCTGGATTGCTTCTTTGTGGGAAGATTTTTAATTACAAATTGAATTTTCTAAATAGATTTAGGCTGCTAAGGTTATCTAACTATCGCTACTTGAGGGAGCCTTAGTAGTTTGAGTCTTTTAAGAAAATTTGTCCTATTTATCTAGGCGTGAAGTCGTTCACAATATCCGCTTTATCACCATTTGGATATCAGTAAAGCCTGTGGCAATGTCACCTCAGTGGTTCCTGACACCTGGCAATTCGTGTGTTCTCTCTTTTCCCACTGAGCAGTTTGGCCAGAGTTTATCAATTTTGTTGATCTCAAAGAACTAGATTTCGTTTTCATTTATCTTCTCAATTGTTTATTGTTTTATATTTCATTGATTTCGGCTTTAATTTTTATTTTCTTCTACACTTACTTTCTTTTAATTTGCTCTTATTTTTCAAGTGGAAGAAGCTGAATGCATTAGTTTGAGACCTTTTTCCTTTTCTGTTTTAGTCATTTGTTACTATAAATTTTCTCCTAAGTACGACTTTTGCTGCATTCCTAAAATGCTAATGTCTTCGTTTCCATTCAGCTCAAAATACTTTTTCATTTCCCCTTTCATTTCTTCTTTGCCTTACAGGATATTTAGAAGAGTGCTATTTAGTTTTCAAGTATTTGGAGATTTTCCAGTTATGTTTTGATTATTGATTCCTAACGTAATTTCACTGTGGTCAGAGAACATACTTCGTATGACTTGAATCCTTTTATTAATAAATTTATTGAGACTTATTTTTATGGCCTAGAATATGATCTATTTTGGTAAATGTTCTGTGAACACTTGAAAAGAATGCCCATTGTGCTGTTGTTGGGGGAAGTGTTCTATAAATGTCAGTTAGGACAGGTTGGGTGATAATATTGTTCAAGTCTACGATA
>NW_012148631.1:914434-947145 GCF_000956105.1 Propithecus coquereli
GGGGGGAGGGGACGGGTATATGCATACACAATGAGTGCAATGCGCACCACCTGAAGGATGGACATATTTGAGACTCAGACTTGGGGGGGAGGGGGGCGCAAGGGCAACATACATAACCTAAACATCTGTACCCCCATAATATGCTGAAATAAAAAAAAAATAACCATTTGATCTTTAGTAACATTATTTTCTTTGAATTATACTTTGTGTAACTCTAGCATTAACATAATCACTCCAGATTTCTTTTGACTAGTGTTAGCATAGTATATCTTTCCCATCCTTTTACATTTATATATTTTTGTCTTATTATTTAAAGTGTGTTTCTTATAGACAGCATCTACTTGTCTTTTTTTTACTGAATCTGAAAATCTCTGCCCTTTCAATGGGGTGTTTAGACTATTTACATTTAATGCAGATACTAATATAATTAGGCTTAAGTCTGTCATCTTACTACTCATTTCTATTTGTTTCATTTGCTCTTTGTTCTTTTTTTCACACTTTTTTTGGATTATTTTTAGGGATTTTATTTGCTTCCTGTTTTATTTTTTGTTGGTTTATTTGCCATAACTCTTTTCTTAATTTATTTGTTGCTTTAGGGTTATAATATACAACTTTAATTTATTGAAGTCTAGCTTAAAATGATATTATATCACTTTATATATAAGACTTTATAATAGTATACTTCTTTCTGTGCTTCCAGGCTTTTTGCTATTTTGTCATATGTTTTATCTATAGCTATATAATAAACCCCAGAATACATTGCTATTATCATTGTTTAAACAGTAAGTTTTTTTAAGAGGCATTTACTTAGTAAGAAAAACTATACATTTACCCATGTAGATTCTGTATCTGGTGCTCTTCAGGCCTTTGTGCAAAAATTTTCATCTGGTATAATTTTTATTCTGTCTAAATGATTTTCTTTAAAAACTTTTTGTGTATAGTTATTCTGTTGATTACTTTATTCAGTCTTATATGTTCGAAATGTCTTTATTTTTTCTTTAGTTTTGAAAGACATTTTTATTGGATATATAATGCTGGCTTTACAAGTTTTTGTTTACTTTTTTTTCAGTGCTTAAGAAATATTATTCTGCTGTCTTCATGCCTACATTGTTTTTAATAAGAAATCTATTATCTTATCTATGTTTCTCTGTGTGCTTTTCTTTCTCAAGCTTCTTTTAGTATTTTAATTGCTAGTTTTGAGCAATTTCATTACATTTTGCTTTGGTATAGTTTTTTTGTATATTTTTATAGTTGGGATTCATTAAGCTTCCTAATCTGTAGATTTATAGTTTTCATCAAAATTCAAAAAATTTCAGCCATTAATTCTTTAAAAAAATGTTTTCCCCTCCCCTTTAGGAACTTGAAGTACATGTATGTTAGCCATCTTGTAGTTTTCCCACAGCTCACTGATGTTTCTTTTATTTTCTAAATTCTTTTTTTTTCTTAGTGTTTCATTTTGGATAGTTTCTATCGCTATGTCTTCAAGTTCACCAGTATCTTCTTCAACAATGTCTAATCTGACGTTAATCCCATCCCATGTATTTTCATCTCAGACGCTGCAGTATTCATCTCTATAAGTTTGAGTTGGCTTTTTAAAAATACCTTCCGTGACTCTAATTAATATGTTCAGTCTTTTCTCTATATTTGTGAACACTTAGGATACAGTCATAATAATGCCTTAACGTCCTTGTCTACCAATGTTAAAATCTGTATTATTTCCGAAGCAGTTTCAATTGATTACCTGGTAATTTTGGTTGAATACAAGATACTGTGAATTTTGTATTATTGGCTGATGGATGTTTTTGCATTCCTAAAAATATTCTTGAGCTTTGTTCTGTGGAATCGTTAAGGTAATTGAAGAGGGTTTGATTCCTTTAATCTTAGATTTAATATTTGTTAGGTAAAACCAGATCAGCATCTATTCTATGGCTAATTTACCATACTGCTAATAGTTGTTCCTTTAAAAAATGTTTTTTTTCACTTCTGGGTCCCAGAGGCTGCAGGGCTGAGCCCTGGCGCCCTCCCCGCTCCCTCGGTTCCCGGTGCTGGAGCCCCTCTGAGCATGCTCCCTAATATCCAAGTGATTGTGAGGGTTTCACTCTGGCTGGTAACGCTGTATATGAGCCCCAGGGAGTGGCTGTTTTATTCATTTCAGGTGATTTTTCCTTGGTTTGAGGTAACTTCTCATATGCATATTCATACTCAGTACCCATCTGCATACTCAGGGGCGACCTCTGAAGTTCTCTCTCTGTGTAGTTCCCTCCCCCCGCTGTTCTGTCCTGAGAACGCTGGCGGCCTGGGCTCCCACAGTCTCCACTCCACCTGTTCAGCTCTATTGGGGACGGGGGAGGGGTGGCACTGCCAGAGCGCCCTCCTCCGTGCTGAATCCCTAGAAACTGTCTCAAGGCAGCAACTTGGGACCATTTTAGGCCTTACTTTGTTTGTTTTCTATCCCACGTGGGTCACTGTCCTTTGTTGCACAATGTCCAGCTTGTTTTATGACATTTTTCTGTTTCTATTGTTGATGTTGTTTCAGGTGCGAGGGAAAATCTGGTCACTCTTGTTCTACCTTAAGTGGATTTGGACGTCCCTAGTTATGAGATCTTGGTAAGGCTGCGCCCCTCAGCGCTTCCCTGGTCCTGCTTCTGTTCGCTGCAGAACCGCGTGGTTACCGCGCACCGAGGCCTCCCTGCTAGGGCGGGGTGGGTGTGGGTAGATGTGTCACCAAAGATTAGCATATATAGAAGTAAAAAGTTTTTATTTTGCTTTTTCAGAGAAAGAGAGAGAGAGGAGGGAAAGTGAGGAGGGGGTGAAGAGAGAAAGAAAGAAAGAAAAGAGAGAAAGGAAAGAGAAAGAGGGAGAAGAGGGAGAGAGAGAGAGGAGGGAGGCCACACTCAAAGGAAGACACGGAGGTGTTGGGGCAGCTGAGGAAAAGCGGCTTGGTGTTTTTAAAGGGTAAAAAATGGTTTTTTTTTCCTTGCTGCAGACTGATAACAGCAGTGGCTGAAGCAGCTGTGTCTGGTTTTTTTTCGTTTCTTTTTGTTCTTTTCTCTGTGAGGCTGCCTTTATCAAAGTCCTTGGAATCTGGTTCTGGGGAGAGCTGGGGGGCGGGGGGCTGGCACCCCTGCTGTCTGCTTAGGGCTCTTCAAGGCTGTGAAAACAAACTCTCAAATAAAACCATTTTAATCTTAAAGATGAGTTGAGTCCCAGGTGTTTAATGAAACGAAACAAAGGGCATTTGTGCTGTGAGTTTTCTCTTTAAAGGGGCAATTATGTGCTGTGAGTTTATTTCTTACTTTCTGTTAGATAGCTCCTTTTTCTCTGTTGGATAGTCTACTAACAAGGCTGTCCACTCACCTCCTCCCTTTCTTCCTGAGAGATCTCATTCCCGAGTTTCAAACGAACCCATATGTTGAATCTCACATTTCTATCATCATCCTGGTCTCTCCTCCTAATTCCCAGACTTGTGTAACCAATGACTTACTAGTCATTTTTTTTTAGATATCTCATAAGCTGCTTGAACTCAACATGTAGAAAATGAATAGCCCCCTCCAAGTTCCTACCACCTCCTTATTTAAATCTCCCCATAGCATTCCTCACGCTATTTACAGCTGGTTTTTTATGTTTCTTTCTCTCCTGAGATTATTAGCAGATATTATCTTTTAATCATGTTTTTAAGCACTAGCATAGCTCCTGAGCTAAAGAGCTTCTCAATAAATATATTGAATTCAATTGAATCTTATAAATGAGGGAAACTGACAGAGAGAGGGAGAGAGAAATACTCCAAGCTGAAAGCTTTTACATTGAGCAGGACCTATCATGTCCCCAAAAAGATAGATGGGGAAGCAGAACCAGTCTGGGGCACTGGCTGCCTTCCCTTCTCTGGCCCCTGTGAAGGAGATACCTAGGGCTAAGCAAGGATAGAAAATTCAGTGGAAAGAATGGAAGGAAGCCAACTTTCTGGGCTGCTAAATGCTAAATATTACCACTTAGGACGGTGTCCAAATTAACCACTCCTATTGCTCCCTTCTGTGCTGAATGTGCTTATACCAAATGCATTATACATTGCTTTTTGAAGTGTTTTTGAGTCATTTTATGCAAAGATGTTTCATCTCATCAATCACATTATAAATTCCAACTAGACATAACAACGCCCATTTTCTCAGTAGTTTGGGGAGACTTTAGGAGCAAGGACCATGTATTTTGTAACAGACAAGTTGCCACCCAAGAATAGGGACAGTGATTCTTTCTCCCAGAGAAAGGTAGTGCACAAAAATATTGATTATCTATGCAAGGAGTGGAGATACAGGGTAGGCTTGGGGTCTGCCCCTCCATCTGGTCACAAGCCTCATTTATACCACACTTGCCCTATCCGTGCAACAACCCTGCTCCTCTCATACCAGGGAGCTGGGCTGTTTCACATTGGCAGACCTACTTCAGCTTTGCCTAAAGCTTGTTTGCCAGGGAAATCTTGGCCCAGCTCCTCTGGATGCAAACTTCCTGGCAGAGCATGTTTGTCTGTCTTTAGGGAAAGTTCTCAGCGTGTTCTGCTTCTGTTCAAACTGGCTGGGTGGAGCTAGAATCAACAGGGGATTTGGAGAACAAGCCAGACAGGTGTGAAAGCTTCTTCCAGAAACCCAAATATTAGAAAGCCTTTTCATTCATCATGTCTGGTACCTAGATCTGGTTCCTCTCAGAGAGGGGCTGGGATGGTTCAGCCCTCCAAATTCTAAGACCCAGTGTTATAGAGAGTGAGAAGTGATTAGACCTGGCTTAGAAGTTATAAGGAACAATCCAACTTCTCAGCAACTACACGGTACTCACATCCTGTTCTAATAAAGTTTAATAAAATTTTCAAAACTGGAGATGCAAGGCCAAAAGAAGCTTAAAGATTTGAAAATGATGTTTAATAAATTGAAACAACCACAGGATATCATTGTTTGCCCAAATTGACAAGTTTTTAAAACTGAAAATATCCAGTATTGGCAAGAGGCATGAAGAAACAGTAATTCTCTTATGCTCTTAGGAGAAATATAATTTGGGACACCATTTTAAAAGGACATTTTAGAAGTATCTGTTAAAACCTATTGTGAGTATGCCTTTCAACCTGATTCCAGTTCTAGCTATCTGTCCTTGAGAATTACTTTCACGAGTACACAAAGATACATACTTACACACTGTTGGTGGGACTGCAAACTAGTACAACCACTGTGGAAAATAGTATGGAGATTCCTCAAAGAACTGAAAGTAGACCTACCATTTGATCCAGCAATCCCCTACTGGGTATTTACCCAAAGTAAAAAAAGTCATATTGTCAAAAAGACACTTGTTGCTGGAATGTTTATAGCAGCACAATTCACAATTGCAAAGAAGTGGAATCAACCCAGGTGCCCATCAATTCATGAGTAGATTAATGAAATGTGGTATATGTATACCATGGAGTACTACTTAGCCATAAAAAATGAATTTTGCAACAATCTGGATGGAATTGGAGACCATTTTCCTAAGTGAAATATTGCAAGAATGGAAAAACAGACACCACATGTACTCACTATTGAGTTGGAACTAACCGAGCAGCACTCATGTGCACAGATGGAAGTAAAACTCAACGGAAATCATGCAGGTGGGAGTGGGGAAGAGGGGATGGGTGAAATCATACCTGACAGGTATAATGTACACATCTGGGTGATGAGCACACTTACGACTTTGACTCAAGTAGTACAAAAGCAATCCCTGTAACCAAAACATTTGTACCCCCGTAATATTCTGAAATTTAAAAAAGGATACACACTTAAAGATGCTCAATTCAGCATTGTTTTTAATGTCAAAAAGTTACAAGCAATCTAAATACCTATTAGCAAGTTTAAGAGAAAATTATTTCTTGTGCCTCCACCTTATGAAATACTGTGTGACAACTCAAAATAGTAAAGAAACCCTTTGTATTATGAATATCCCTGAGAGATATTGTTAAATAACAAATGCCAGTACAAAACAATATGGATAGATGATCATGCTAATGCAAAAAATAAAAGAAATTTGAGCCTCTATGTCTATGTATAAAATGCAGTTTGGGAAGCCAAAACATGGAACTATTTACAGTAGTTAACTCCAGGACTCTGAGAAGGTGAGTGGGTAGGGAACAGTGAGAAAAGTTACCTAGTGGATACAATGTACACTATTTGGCTGATGGATACCCTAAAAGCCCAGACTTCACCACTATACAATTCATCTGTGTAAAAAAAACCCCGCATGTACCCCCGAAATTTATTGAAATAAAAAAGGAAAAAAAAGGGAACAGTAAAGAGAGACTTTTAAATTTTATTCTATGCTTGTTTTAAAAAATAAATAAAAGAAAACGACAGTAAGAAAAAAACTCCTTTGTATGTGTTCTTCTCAACACGATGGGAGTTCACATCTTTTTCGGAAGCAGTGTTCCTCAATTTTGGCTATATTGTAGAATCACTTGGAGAATTTAAAAAAAAAAATCTGTCTTAACTCAGGTTCTGTAGGAAGCAGAGCCTGAGGCAAGGATTAGAATGCTGGCACTTTATTTGGGTGGTGTAATCCTGGGGTAATAAAGATAAGGAAATAAGTGGGCAAGGAAAGATGCTAAGTGATATTATGCGGTATTACTTTGTTGGCCAACATTTCATAAAAAAGTATTGAAGAGACAGAGCAGTTGCTCAAGAGGACTTCTCCAGATATGTAAGGAGATGCCGCACCTTGGAGCAGTCTACAGCAGAGAGAAAGAGCATGGGAATCTATCCACCCAGTTCTCTCCTGTCTCCCATTTCTCATTAGTCAAGGTTCTTCTCATGGTAAGCTGCTCCCTGCCTCATCAAGCCAATGGCTGCTCCAAAGAAGTCAAATCCCATGCCTTGAGGAATGGAATTTTATCAAAATCTGCAGAAAAAGAGAGATGACTCGAATATGGGTCATGAGAGCCATGCTCCTTGGGGTTTTTCCTTGAGCTCCAGCCAGCTCATGGGAGGTGGGGATTGCAGAGGGTGTGGGGTCAGCAAGGGTCGAGCAAAGACAGAAGTAGTGGAGCATGGTCCGAGAGCCAAGCAGAGCCTTCAGAAAGATGGAGGAGATTAAGGGAAGCTGAGAAGGTGCACGAAACTTGTGTCAATTATAATTCTGACCCTGCCTCACCCCTGACCAATTAAATCAGAATGTCTGAAAACTTGTATTATTTTAAAGGCTCCCTAGATTATTTGAATATTCAGCCAGCATTGAGAACCACCGCTTTAAAGTACCCATCAAAAATAACAGTCTGATGCAAATTTCATATCATCATGCCCCATTTTTCTCCTTTCAACTAAAAATGGCAAAGCTACCTGAAAGAACATTATAGGCAGCTGTTGTGTCTCAAAAGCTCAAGTCATTTCAGAGTAAGTTCTGGAAGATGCAAGCATTTCATGACCTTGACTTTCTGTTAGACAGAAGGCCACAAAAATTCTTGATACAAAACAATGAAATGTTCTATTAGGTTACATCTAAACAGCAATTTTGCAAAGGGTAGGAGTAAACGGCAGGTTCCTCGGTCAGACTAGATAGGTTTTGTTTGAAAAAGTAATAATCAGTTCACTGTCTTGGATTTAGAGGGCACATCCTTCCTCAAAACTAACAATGTCACATTTTATTTTCTCCACATAAATTTTGCTCTAACCATGTGTATCCAAACGAAACCAAAATATGAATAAAGTGATTCCTTGAACTTTTTCTATAAATGTTTTTCCTTGTACAAACCTCCAATTTTTACATTTCATACTCTATCTATTGCATGCTGATTTATATATGGATAAAGAGTAAAAAACTGCCCAGAAAAAAAAGTTAAATACTGCAATCAACTGCAACCTTTTTTATGGCCTAATATTATTTGAATGACTCAGCCCCTCATTCCATTTCTTCACTCATAGCTTCCCGTTAGTCAGTATAGCCATTGGACTAAAAGTGATCATAATTGATGGTGAATTTGGAGTCTACTAGGAATAAGGTATATAAACAGTACCCTAAGAAAGCATGTGTTCTGGGGTACATTGCTTCTCCTATATGGTCACAGTTTCCCCATCTACAAATGAGAGGGTAGGTCTTGATAATGTTTTCAATCTGATAATGTTTCCAATTTTGAGATTTTACATTTCTAAATTCTTGGACAATTTCCCATATGTCTCTGTCAATATACACTCTTGGCTGTAAATTCTGCCCACAAATGTTCCAAAGACTTAGTAGTAAAGAAAAAAATTATCTCAAAATAAAATGATCAAGATGCCTATTTGATGCCTACATATTGGCTGCACTATGTGCTACAAAATGATGGAGAAAGATATGAAACCCTCCCTCTGGGAACTTATAATTCATTCTATGTTATTGGCAGGTAAAGGAAAAAGTGATAACAACAGAACCCAGATGTTGGGAAAATATATGCCAAATAAATTTTTTTAGAGTATATATAATGATTTAGAGGCTTTGAAGATTATATTTGTTGATGATAGTCATGAACCAAATATGAACAAATCAAAAAATGCCAAATAATAATGAGGACCCGATTCTTCATGTATAAAGCATCTCCTTCAGTCTATGTTTATATATATATCAGCCAAAGAGCTTGTTGATATCTGCAGCTCAGATTGATGGAGTGCTAGAAGCCTCGTTACAGAATGTGTGTGTGAAGGTCATGTATTCCTGTACTTTCTATTTCACATTCTCATAGTACCTTCTCTTTATTTAGTAATTTAAAAAATTACCTGTAAAATTGTTTAATATCTGTCATACACAGTGGATTATGAGAATCATGAGAATGGAGCCAGAGGGTCATATTTATCTCTGATTTTTTTGCATCTGGTTTCTGTTTGCACGGAGTATCTTTTTCCATCCCTTTACTTTCAGTCTATATGTGTCTTTGCTGATAAGGTGAGTTTCTTGTTAGCAGCATACAGTTAAATCATGTGGTTTTTTTTTTTTTTTTTTTTTTTTAAATTCATTCAGCCATTCTGTATCTTTTAAGAGAATTTGATCTGTTTATTTTCAAGGTTATTATTGATATGTGAGGCTTTGTTCCTATCGTATTGTTCATTGTTTTCTGGTGGCTTTATATAACCTATGTTCCTTTCTTTTTCTCTTACTATTTGTCATTGTGGATTGGTCAATTTCTATAGTGGTACCATTTGAGTTCTTTCACTTCCTTCTTTGCATGATTGCTTTACCAGTGAGTTTTATACTTTCATTTGTTTTTATAATGGTAAGTGTCATCCTTTCATTTCCAGATTTAGGATTTCTTTGAGCATGTCTTGTAGGGTTTGTCTAGTGGTAACAAATCCCCCTCAGCATGTGTTTCTCTGGGAATAACTTTATTTCTCCTTCATTTATGAAGGATAATTATGCTGGATATAGTATTCCTGGGTGTCAGTTTTTTTTTCAAGCACTTTGAATATATCACCCATTTTCTCCTGCCCTGTAAAATTTCTGCTGAGAAATCCACTGTTAGTCTGATGGGGTTTCCTTTATAGGTAACTAGATGTTTTTCTCTTGCTGTTTTTAGGATTTACTCTTTAATTTTGCCTTTAGACAGTCTGATTATAATGTGCTATGGGGAAGACCTTTTTGCATTGTATCTGCTTGGGGATTGTCGAGCCTCCTGTATCTAAATGTCTAAATCTTTTGCTAGACTTGGGAAGTTTTCATCTATTATTTCATTAAATAGTTTTTTAAATCCTTTTGTTGTTTCTTTGCCCTAAGGGATACTGATAATTTATAAATTTGGTCACTTTATGTTGTCCAAATGTCACAAAAGCTTTGCTCATTCTTTTTAGTTATTTTTCATTTTTCTCTGCCTGGATTATTTCAAAAGATCTGTGTTAAAGTTCTGAAGAAATTGAAGACCTTTTCTCTGCCTGATCTAGTCTATTGTTGAGGCTTTGAAATATATCTTGTATCATCTTCAATGAATTCTTCAGTTCCAGAATTTCTATTCGGTTCTTTTTAAAAATATCTATTTCTTTGGTAAATTTCTCATTTATATCCTGAATTTTTTTTCTGTTTTCTTTGTATTGTTTTTCAGAATTTTCTTGTATCTCACTAATCTTTAAAATCACTATTTTGAATTCTTTTCTGGGATTTTGAAAATTTCTTTTTGATTAAGATCTATTGCTGGAGAATTACTATGTTCCTTTAGAGATGTCATATTTCCTTGCTTTTTCATATTTCCTGTGTGTTTTACATTGATATCTGCACGTCTGGCGTAACAGTTGTTTTCTTCCTATTTTTGAATTTACTTTCACAGGGGGGAGTTTGTTTCTGAAGATGTATTATCTATGGTGTTGGTTGGGTAGGGTACTTTGGATTTGATTCTGGGTGCATGCAGTACTATAGTCTCTGATTTCTTTGGCTGTAAAGAGTGTTAGTGGTATCTGTAATTTCTCAGTGGGTTAGGGTGAGGTTATTAGTGGAGGCTGTGGTGAAGTTGTGCTAGAGACTGGGATGTTAGGTGGGCTGGTCTTTAGGCCCCAGTGGTGGCAGCAGTGGGCAGAGCATGCCTATCTTTGTGCCCCAGGACAGTGTATGCTGGCACCGGTGTTGGAGGTTATCAGTGGGTTGATTCTTAGGCCTTCAGGTGGCTTGCTCAGATGCCAGTAGTGGCAGTGGCAGATTGGGTAGGTGGGCATGTTCTCGGGCCCCTGGGCAGCTGATGTGGCATGGGAAATGGGAGGGGAGTAGCAATGGTGGAATGATTCTCTGAGTCCCAAGAGATGTATGTTGATGTTGATAGTGGCTGCAATGGGCTGGGAGGGCCAGTTTCCAGGCCTGCAGGTGGCACTTGCAGGTAGGTTCCAGTTCAGATGGTAGCAGCTGTGAGTTTAGGTCTAACCTCAGGTCCCCCAGGAAGAGTACACAGGTGGCCAAGGCACTGCACTGGGTTGGCCAATCCACTGGACCCCAGGCTATGTGCTCTGTCTGGGGCCAGGGGTGGCAAAGCCAGGATGGGCTTATGCTCAGGCCCCCCTAATGGTGAGACTAGGCACCAACCAGGGAGGTGAGGGTGGAGCACTCCTCAGGCCCCAGGTCAGTGCTTAGTTGAGGGGTTATAGTAGCCATGGTAAGGCTCCACCACTGGAGAGGTTGCAGCCTCCCTCAGTGGTCACAGCCTGTGCTGATAGTTAGAGAGTGCATGTCCCAGCAGGGCTCACCCCCCACTCACCCTGGCTGCAGGAACCCATGCCCAGCTGACAATCAAGTCCCAGGGGCAATTTGCATTCCATTGGTATCCCCATCTTAGATCCAGGCAGGGCAGTGCTCACTTTTCAGCACTGGCTGCTGCTGACCAGGCCTCACTCACTTCTTAGCCCCAGCTGCAGGGGTGCTCCCAGCTTGATCTCTTGTCCTATCAGCGACAGCCCAAGTTTCTCAAATGCCCCAGTCCCAGTGTCCCTGGGTCCCAAAGGCAGCGTGCAGTTGCCAGAAGCTAGTTTCAAAAATGGCACCTTGCTCTGGTCCCTGAGGTGTCAGGAAGGGTATGGGACCCAGTGCAAGATCCCTCCCTGGAGCAGTTCCTTCCCACCATCTCTGGGCAGCTGCATGTGTTAATTTCAGGTGTTGGGAGGGTCAAAGTTTCTCCTGCTGCCAGGATTGCACAGTGGGGATGTAGGTCACCAGAAATCTCTTACCCATCCCTTCCCTGCATTGGGAAGTCACTCCCAGCTCCCAGCTGATCCTAGCCAGAAAGGCTGCCTCTTCTCCTTCTCCTTCCCTGCTTTCTGTGTCCCCTGTCACTTTTCTGTTGAATTCCAGCATTATTACTTGGATACTATGATCAAAGACCATCTATACACTACTCTGGTCCTTCTAAGTGGAGGAGGCGGGCATGAAACGCTTCCAGCTAGCCATCTTGGAGCCACTCCCTGAGTTTTCTGCAAATAGCACAGTACATAATGTGCACCTGTAAATATTTGTTGGGTAGTTGGGTGAATCAATCAATGCACAAATAGTATCTCAGCATCTTCCAGAAGAAGATTTGAGGTGACTCACCATAAAGTATACGCTGACCATTTTAAGAAGGACATCAGATCTAGGACGATGTAATGGTGGAGAAGGGGAATATAATTTGACCAGAACTCATGCCTACAGCTGCTTACCACTGTTAAACACAAAATTTTAACTCTGGGATTTCTGGCATCTAAGGCATAAAAAGTAGGCTTCATTATGAGCATATAGAAGAAGCATACTGTTCTTTGCCTAAACGGAAGAACATTAAATCAGGACTCTTTCATAAGTATTTCAAGGAATAATGAACAACCTAATGAAAACATCTTCACTCACTTCACCTTAGCTCACAGAGCATCAGCTGGGTATCTGACGATCTGACAGTCTTCACCCACGTTCTTCCCAGGTGAGTTGTGCTTGGAGAGTGTTCCTTCAGCCTGCTTAGGACGCTGTTCAATCCAAATGGTTCTGACCCACAGCTTTTTAGCTGGCAATATTTTCAAGGACATTGAAATCAAATAAATACCTTTCTGAAACTAAAGAGATCGTTTTAAGGCTGTGTCAATTCACCATTTCTCAGCACATTATTGAAAACCAAATGTCTATTTCCAGATATTTCACAAATTGCAATTACTACAAAAAGGCTCCTCTGTAACCGATATCACTCCGATGTCCAAGAGCCTTCATGTCAAGATCTTTACTTGAGGTAGTTTAAACTTCTGTGGGTAAAAGGGAACCCTGCTTCAATGAAATGTTTAGTACAGTTTTAAGTAGATTCACAAATGAGAAAAAACATGTCTGTTTTAGCACGATGACTGGTGGCACATAGGAAATCCTCAATATTATTACTACATGTGTAATTTTATTTAATCGTCTCAGTTGTCTTGGTACCTGAAGATTATTTATTTCCATCTTACAGATAAAGGAACTGAGACACATACAGATTAATTAAATTGTGCAGGGTTATAGATCAGTAAGTGGCATTAAGTATGTAAGCCCAATTATTTTAGACTACAGATTGTATTCCCTTTTCACTACAATATTTCAGTTTCCAAGAAGTATAAAGTCTATTACTTTTGAAATCTCAGAGTACCTGGCATGATTAATTTGGAAGACTACAAGTGCTACCCTTGACTATGAAGCATAGTTAACCCTTTAACAAATAACTAATTTCTTAAGAACAGTTAGTAGCACTGTATGTCATGCCTTACTCAAAAGAGTATACTGATATGTATCAGTAAGAATGATTTTGTTGTAGGTAAAAAGTCCCAAACAAAAGTATCTTCAACAATAAAGAAGGTATGTATTAATATTATCTCATAAAACAAGATGTCCAGTGGTAGGCGACTGCAGGATTAGCGTTAGGGTTAATTGGGCATCTCAGCAATATCATCATGGTAGTGTTACTGAAAGCTCGGCACTTGTCCACGAGGCCGAATCAGAACAATGAGGACAAGTAGTTGAAGAGAAGGAAAGAGATTTATTTCTTTGCCGGCAAAGGGAGGAAAAAGGCAGACTATCATCCCCAAATCCAATTTTTCCTCCTCCATAAGCAAAAATACAGAGCTTTTAAAGGAGAGGATTCTCAGGTTCAGGCTGTTGTTGTCAACTACTGTTGATGATTCTGATCCTTTCATGTCCAGAATCTGTTGGGACACTCCCACTGGTCTGAAGCCAGGCCGGAGCTGCCCTGGATCTCCCAGACTGCCTCCCAGTCCTCCTGTTCTCCATATCTCCTGCAATACAAAGAACAAAGAAAACACTCCCCTGGCCCACCTAGCAACTGGCCTCAGGCAGGGAAGCTGGTTTTAGTGAGAGACAGAATACATATTTTTTTCCTGTTTTTTTCAGGCCATCTTCTCTGTTACAGTAGGTGCCTTCCATCATTCAACCCTGCTGTCTTCAACATGGCTGATAACATTGTCCTTCATGTTGATCACCATCATAATAATACTTGTGGAATGTCTATTTTGTTCCGGATCTAAATGTTTTACAGGTATTAATTTAGTTGGTTCTCTCAATGCTCTTGTGAGACAGAGTCCCATGCATTGAGGTAGGTAGAGACCCTTCCCTGTCACAAGATGGTTACAACAGTGCCAACTCTGAAATGCAGACCACAGGGAAACTAGCAATAAGGACAAAGGGTGTTGTCTCCTGTGTGCCTCTCACTCCCGGAATCCACCAAGCAGACTTTCTCAAAGGATCCATGCTCAAACCAACATAGCAAGAAAAATGGAAATTATCACAATGACTTTAAGCAAATCATGATTCACATAGTCTCCTCAAAGCAGGGTTCCTCTTTCTTTATGCACACGGCCATGAGAAGAGGCATCCAAACCAAATCTGGACTCTGACAAAAGTGTACCACATCATCGCTGACTTCTTCATCCCCAGCTGTAAATGGAACATCCTTAGGCATAGTCAAGGTGGATGGGGTTTCTTGGAACAGCAAGGTGAGCAGCTGGAGATTGAAGGGCTTGCTGCTCTTACTGGTAGGTACTAGAATAAGTGTCCTGCTTGAACAATTGCAGAAGCAGTAAGGAAAGCCGGGAACTGGGTTGAAACAAACAAGGCATCAGCTCTCGCAGGAGACAAAGTCAAGGTCTGAGTCTCGCAGGTGCAGCATTCCTTGAAGTGATACCATTCGGAGTTTACAGACGTGGGGAAAGAAGCCCCAGTGTGACTGTGAAAGTGCCACAAGGCAGGAAACATTCCTGGTGGGCTACATCATGCCGTGTTAGGTAGAATTTACTGCATATTCCCCCCAGCATGCTGCCAGCAGTGGCAGAAATCCTTCGAGCTTCAGTAACACGCACGTGTATTCTTTGGGCAGCAGCTAAAAACGTGTGCGCCTTCAGACGTAGAGTGTGTGTGTTTATATGTGTGCACAAATCTGTCCAACTGCAGATACCTTAATGATACGGGCTGAATTGTGTCCCCCACAAAGTTTGTGTGTTCACCAGTACCGCAGAATGCATCTTATTTGGAGACAGTACCTTTAAAAGGTATAACTAAGGCAAAATGAGGTCGTGTGAATGGGCCCTAATACAATAGGACTGGTGTCCTCATAAGAAGAGGAGACGAAGACACAGAACACAGACTGATGAAAGACCACGTGAAGAAGAGGGAGAAGACGGCCATCTACACGCCACGGAGAGAGGCCTCGGGGAAAAATCAACCTGCCAACACCTCGACCTTGGACTTCTAGCCTTCAGAGGGGTGAGAAAATAAATCTCTGTTGCTTAAGCTATTCGGTTTGAGACATTTGTTGTGTCTTACAAAACACACTTATGAATTTGTGCAAGATGAAACGATACATGAAATGCTTCAAATATTCTTTTTACAAATGGCTGTCTCTTCCCTAATTCCTCCTTTCTGTGTTGCAGAATGAAAGATGGTGTGGTCAAGCAATAGCCCACTGACCGGTTTAGCTGTCTTCACTGAATCACAGCGACTCTAGGCCAGTTGGGTACATTGTGCAAAAATCAATCATTTAAATGGCTCTAAAATGTGACCCGAGCAGCTGCTTTCCCCCCATGCTCTGGCGCCTGCGTCTATGAAAGCAATTTTGGTCATCAACATGGACATATGGACTCACCTCCTCTTCCCCCTCCAAAATTGGAATATTTCACAGGAGAGATGGGGGATGAGGTGGAAACAGTTTATACTGATCATCCTGCAGAGAAAATCCTAAAACTTGCTTTCAGCCTTTTAATTCTCTCTCAATTTTTTTCTGAAATTGGCAATTTGGAGTCATCACTGTCTTTTTCCAACAGCATCCACTCTGCAGACTCGTCCCCTCTAGCTGCCCCCGGATAAGCCAAATCCCAAATTTTCCTCTCCTCTATTTAGCAGCAAAATCTCTCTTTCATCCTTTTAGAACCTGGATACCAGATGATAATACCAAGACCCTGGGACCCTAAAGTGAATTTATCACAGCATTTTCTCAACAAAAGCCAATGTTTCACTATAAGAAAGTCTGATACCAAGTGTTGAGAGAATAAAATTATTTCTCTATAGGGGAGAAAGAAAATAAAAAGAAAGCAAATAAGAGAAAGAAAAGCGGTTGAATACAAGACTCTTAGATGCTCAGATTTTCTTTTGTCAGAGAAGAGAGCCTGGTGTTTATTGCCTAAATAACTGGACAAGTTTATCAGCCTAGAAAGACTAGACTGTGAGAAATCACACAGCTCTCCCTGAGTGAGGGGCAGTTAATCCAGTTCCCAGAGAGAGAGAGACAGAAACATTTCTGTTTTCCTTTTGAATTAACATGAACTTGCATTAAACACACACACAGTAAAAATATATTTAGAAATGTTTTAGCTCTGGCTTCTCAGCAGGAGTAAGTGCCTCAATTTCCTGCAAATCATTGTCAAGTGTCTAGACAGGAGAAGTGGAAGCAAAGATAAGAGATCCTGAATTTCAACAGAGGGCCCATCAAGCTAAACCGAGTTCAGCTGCGCTTTTTCACTTGGCAACAAGCGATAACCCTCCGATAGCCACATATCTGACATGCTGCTTTTGACTTCTGATAAGAAAGAGGAAAGTGGGAAACAATGATGAGCGCTGATGATAAACACCCTGGCCGAGCATTTGCCTCGGTCTTTTCAAGTTAACTGAGCCCCAGAGGAATCCCAAGCCCTGCAGGCCTATCTCATATCTGGAGAGGTTTATGAGCATTTGAAGCAACAGATTAAAATGAACAATACTTTAAAGGGTTTGGGAATTGTTTAGCACCTTAATTTTAAATACACCTTTAAGTCAGTCAAATGTACTTTGTAGAAATTCCTAAAGGCTCAATACCCTTTCTGAAAGTGGGTTTTACAATCTGTTAATCTTTAAGAACTGAACAGGACCTAAGAGGTCAGCGGCAGCCCATACACACAGCCCATACGCTAGATTCACTATGGGAATACTTGAGACCAGTAGCAAAGTATCTTCCCTTACAAAGATTCAGAGAATACGTGAGGACCTCGGTCTCTCACTGTGCAATAAGGCTTGGGCTTGTCATCGGCTAGATTCATTCCTCATGCATTCGTACATCCATCAACTGCTTCTTTGAGTCCTTCATTGAATAGGGTGGGGGTTAAATGGGTGTTCTGGAGTCAGGTTGCCTAGTTTGGAACTCTACTACTCACTAGCTGTGTAAATTTGAGCAAGTTATTTAACCTCTTGGGAATCACATTTCTTATCTCTAAAATGGGGATAATGACAAGACTTACCTCTTAGGATTGCTGTGAGGGTTAGAAAGTTATAGATACAAAACACTTAGCACAGCATTTTGACACATAGCAAGTGTTTAATGAATTTCAGTTATCACTCTTACGTGCCAAACTCCAGTCTTTAGCTAGTCAGAAGATGAAAAGATAGACGAAAAGAACATTTTTAGGGATGATGGTGAAGAAGAGAAGCTTTCCAACTGCTTAGAACTGAGAGTCAGTGCAGAGGTACAAAGTCAGGTCCTAGCACTTTCCAGACATAATTATAAGGAGCTTCAACAATAATCTGTAAGACAGTGCTCACTTAGGTTAAACTTAGAGCAAATTCTTAAATAGTTTGGCTTGAAGGACTACAGGAGTTCAAAGAGAGACAGAGAGAGAGAGATCACTATGGACAGAAGGGGCCAGACAAGATTTCGTGGAGGAGGCATGACTTGTCCTGGGTCATGTTGGACAAGCAGGATGTAGATGAGCAGATGGAGGAGGAGGGTACTGGGGGACCAGCATCAGAAGCAGAGAGGTGGAAAGGATTGGGACACAGGTTGCACTGAACACCTGCACTAACTTTCAGTGGTCGGAGCAGGGAGCTGGCTTGCCACTGTCCTTATTCTCTGCCTTACACCATTGAGGGGACCTCAGCACAAGCCCCAGGCTGCCTCTGGTTTCATCCCCTCCTGTGTGTCCTACACACCCTCCACCAGGCCCACCTTCTTTCAACACTGCTGCCTTCCTGTCGTCTCTAGCCTGCCTCTAAGTATCCAGTGTTCGTCCGTTACCCTCACCCCACTCCCACCCCATTGCTTTCAGGATAAAACCAAACTCTTTGGCCTAACACTCAATGCTTTTCAGAATCTGAAATTAAACTGCTGTTAGCTGTGTCTCCCAGTGTATGTTTCCCCTTCTTTTTCTCACCATTCTTCATCTAGGCCTCTGTGTCCTGTTTCCACCAATCCAAACTCCAAGTAATTACTTCCATTCTCCCCTTAACCATCTAATTCATCGTTATCGCTGCAGACAATTTATTTGTGAATTTTCTAATTCTTTGTCGATTTTCTAATTCTTTAATATTTTTTTTGGCTTTCCCATCTCTTTTGCTAACTTCTCTAACCCACCACATTTTCTCTCTCTTTTGAGCTTACAGAACATGTCTGTTCCACTCACCAGGCAAGGGAATTTGTGGTATTCCTTCAGCTAAAATTTTATACTATTATTGCAATTGGAGAGAGGTTAGCTAATTTTTTTTTTTTTTTTGAGACCTTGGTTTTCAATCTGGACCCTCAAGTTCCTCAAGATCAGGACTGTATCTCATTCTTCTGCAAGCAGAGTAGTAGTTGATTGATTAACTGCTAGGGATGCTGGGAACCAAGGATGTCAATTTATAAGACTAATTTAAACTACCTAAATGGGAAGAAATACAGTATAAGAAAAGGTTGGATTTCAAGGTTGGTAAGTGTTTTAGATCAGGTGTCCTGGAAAATAGACCATGGGACTGTGAGGGTTATGTTGTTGCTGTTGATGATGATGTTTTGAGATTCTGAGACTTGCATGCAGGAAGTTACTGCTCTTGGGATCAATATCTCTGGGGGACGAGGGACAAGGGATGAGGGATGAGAACTGGATGGGGAAAGAAGTAAGAAGTTGATCTGTAATGTAGTTTTAACAGTCTTCGCCCAGTCTCACGGGGAGCTCTGAACCTGGGGTGACCCTTAAATTGTCTCGAAGCAGCGGGGCCAGGACTTTGTATGTCCACTTAGGCTACTCTTTGCACGTGGGCTGTACCTGGAGAAAGGGAATAACTTTGAAGAAGACAACTGCTTTTACCAATTCCTGGGGAGGGCTGCAGTGTGAGCTGTTAGGAGCCAATACTCCTAGCAGCTGGCGAATAAGGCAGAGTCTGCTGCTATGCCACAGTATGCCCTACAGCTGGGTAGCACGTCAACATGGGTGTTGGCTTTCCTATCTTAGCCTCTGTGCTTGGCACTCGGTGTTAACCAGGAGCCATTCTATTCTCTGGCTATTATGTCCCACATGCTTGATCTGACTTTTAGTGTGTTCGTTTCTAGATCAAAGACCTAGTCCTTCATAAATCCTTCCTTCCTTGTGGTTTCTTTTTCCACTTATCAAAAAGAAAGAATCAAAAACTGTTTATTAACTGGACCAGTAACCAGTCAGTGTCCAAATCATATCACTTTCTGTGGAATCAAATAAATAACTGACCCGTCAGATGACTTCTGCAATCTCAAGTGAAGGGCCTTCCTTCACGGGATCCATTTGCAGCAAGACTGGCGGGCTAACCTGGGGGTTTCAGCATTTCCCAGAAACAACAACTGACCAAGGACTTGGAAATGTCAAGAAGCCAACAACAGGCTGGTGCTAACTTAACGTGCAAAGGAAAACTGGCTTAGCAAAGGGTAGCAAAGAGACTGTACTAATCTGCTGATTCATGAACACTTTGAAGAGCGGCCTCGTCACCACCCACGTCACCTTCAGATGCTCTTTTGCTGCTGTTGTTGATGATTTGAGAAATTTAACATATATAGAAAAGAACCGAGAATAATAAAACAAACATTTATATATCCCCTTCCCAGTTCACCATTGTTAACTTTTGTTATATTTCCTTCTGCATGAGTTTTTTTTTTAAATAAAAAATATTATAGGAAAAATTCAAATCTCCTCTGGTTCCACTTTCCACAGGCAAAGGGGATCATGATTTTGATGTGTATCCTCCCAGCCCATTTTTAATATTTTAATGCATATGTTGACATCCATGAAAAACATAAAATATTGTTGTGTGTGGTTTTTAAGTTTACATAAATGGCATATCATATCATACTATAACCTCATTTTTTTTTTTGCACAAACATCTTTTATTTTTCACAATCTGAATACTAAAGACACAATCAAACCAATTCCAGAACATTATATAACCTCATTTTTAATTAACTCTTTTTGAGTACTTTTCATATTGCCATCCATAGATTTAGTTAATTTGTAACTGCTTACGATGGCTTGTTAAAGACCCATACTCATTTAATTTATTCATTCTCCCACCGATGGACATTTAAGTGACTTCTTTTTGTGCATTTTTTTTCCTGACTTCTTTGACAGATCAACGTGAATGACATGTCTTTTTGTTTTGTTTTGTTTTTTCAATTTCTTGGTGAGATTGACCAGGCCTCCAGAGAAGGATTCCTGCTGTATCTTTGTTCTTTGCCCTCTGCCTCAGCCGTGACAAGCACCAGGTGCTGGTTGCTAGAATTCCCATTGTTTTCTGAGTTGGTTCTGCCAACAGACTTAATTCCTAGTCAATCTAAGGAACAGATTATAATCAGCAGTGACAAACATAGGAAAAATGAATACAGTTCATTGGGCCTCAAAATAAAGTTGGAGCTACTTCTGGGAATTTATCCCAAGAAAGAAAATAATCTATAAGCATGAAGATTCTTATTATTGGACTACTTTTGTTGGGGAAAAAATGAGAAATGACCAAAATGGCCAAAAATAAGGCATCCTTGTATACATCACGGTGCATCAACCTTAAAGAATATTATTTATTCTTTTACAATGATGACTCTGAAAACTATATATTACGTGGAATCACATGAAATTGCTCTTTCTCACTCAAAATAGTTGACTATTGGCAATTTCATGACATTCATCTTAAGAGTAACAGAGGAAAAGAGATGATGGTATAATGTTAGATGAAAAACACAGAAAGCAAAATTACATCGACAATATGTGAAAGTATCTTTGCATTTGGACAAGAATTCGAAGGGAGAACAACAAAATTAAAAACAGTTACATTGAGGAAGGGGGGTGGAGAAGAACTAAAACTTATTAAACTTACATGTCCAGGACCTTACATGCATTATTCCTTTAATTCTCTCTCTCTCTCTCTCTCTCTCTCTCTCTCTCTCATACACACACACACACACACACACACACAAATAAATAAATGAAAAACAGAAGCTTTTATTATTGCCAATCAGAGATGAGGAACCACAGTTTTTCATCTGTGTACCAGAGATGGTTCAAAGAGATTTAGTAAATTGCCCAGTGTCTTAAGTTGACTTAGTAGCAAAGCTAGAACTTGCATCCAGGCCTCGTTGATAACCTGACCTTGGCCCATGTCGCTCTCTGGGGTGATGAAAAACAATCTTTTCTTTATAGTTCTCATAATATTATTTGTGCAATAAATAGAAATTCAAATGAAAACTTCCCAAAGCAGGAGGGGTAAAGAAGAAGGGTACTGAGGCATCTTTCTCTGTCCCCTTCTGGTCCAGAGTGGCAGGGCACCTACCAGGATGGCTCTTTGATTTTCCAGTTGTGCCCTTAGGGCTCCTGGTATAGAACAAGAGGCTGCTGGGAAGAAGATGACAGTCAACAGACAGAGCCTATTGAATCAGGAATGGGATAAGCGTGTACTGCCTCGGGCCACTTGATGAAAGCTCTTGAATGAAGGTATCTCAGCGATTACACGACGCTATCGAGAGCGAGCTGCAGCCCTGGGCAGGTGGTGGATGTTCTCAGGGAGAAGCTTCTAAGTTGCAGCCTGGATCGATGCACAGAGAAGGAGCATTGTGCCAGCAGTCAGGACCTCTGGGTTCCTTGGTACAGTTCCTAAGTGAACATGTGACCTCAGGCGGGTCACCAAGATTCTCAGTTTTCTCATCTGCAACATGAAAGAGTTTGCCTCTTGCACCCCTAAATGTTTCTCCGCCACCAGAAAGAAGAGTTTTACAGTCTGCCACCTGGAAATATCGTGTGTCAGACCTCTGAGTGTTAGAGAAAATGCCTAATCCTCTTACCTTTGCTCTTTTAAGAAGACAGGGCTCTACCAACACTTCTCTTCACCAACTAATGTGATCACTACCTCCCTTCCCAGTGAATCCTCAGGAAGGCCGTGTCCTGGTTCTAGTTCTACTGAGTGGAGATACTCTACCACCAAGGTGGAAAATGGGCTCTGTCCACTCTCATTTCATCCCACCAGCCAGTGGCCCAGGCCCAAGTTGCACTCTCTGCCCCTGCCATCAGGCAGAAAGCATGCCAGGCCGGCTGTGCATCTGCCTCTAAGGGAAGACCTGGAGTCCCAGCCCTCCTCCTCATTTTCTTTCCCACCAGCTATAGTGTAATTCAGGCCACAGCCTTCCAGATAGCTGGCTAGCTAAATACCAGCTGTGCAGACCCCAGAAAGGACACTGAAAGTTTAAACTTGGGTCATGGCAAAGAGGAAGTGATGGGAGGCTCCCCTATGACTTCAAGGTGCACCTGTATATTCCAGCACAGAGTACTGGCAGCTTCAAATTTGGAGTTAAATAAAGCTCATCCTGGAATTCAATCATCTCCATGCTCTGTTTACCACTAGTGAAGAGAAAATGAACAGGTAATTGGCATCCCCAAACCTCCAATGCAGAACCAAAGTACGGAAGAAACACAAGCCCAGGATCAGGTAGAACCTCTTCAGTAGATTGTTACTGTGAGAGTGAGAGTGAGCGGGTCAGAGGACAGAAGGAAGAAAAGTGGATGGTAGAACTGAAATAACGCTTCCACAGTGGAGCTCTTCGAGAGACAGAGCTGAGTTAAAACAAGAACACTGAGCCCTGAATTTCAGGATCTAAGGGGAGAGTACAGACGCAACCAAAGCCCATGTGAGGATGTGTCCTAGCTCCCTGGGCACCAGCGCACACAGAAACAGGGCAGAAGTAAGAGGTATCACTCTGTTGATGGGACCACACTGGGAGGTGGGGGAGCAGGATGGATATGAGGACCTCAGAGTACCTGAACTCAGATGCCACCATCACCACTTCTGTGATTTGTAAACGTAGGCAAAGCTAAACCATTCACACCCTCAGTTTTCCTGACTACAAAACAGGGATCATAATATGTCCCCCACAGTGTCATTTGGAGTATTTAACACAATAACCCATGTAAAGTACCAGCTTGTCCTGACCTCTCTACAAATATCAGGCTCCACTCTTGGCACACTAAATCCTGAGTCCCAAGAGGGCAGGGACCATTGCTGCATTTGCTAACCAGTGGATCCTGAATGCCTGACAGTGTCTCAGAAAATATTTATTGTTGCTATTGACGTTGTGGAATTGGAGGAGGGACTTGAAGAAACAAGATTGTACCTTCTTCATCCTCCCTAGACCACCTTCCCCTGTATTGGAAGTCAGCTAAACAGGTTGCTGAGGGTGAGCCTGCTTCTTTCCATACGAAGATTCTCTTTTTCAGAAATCATCACTGTACAGGGAAGTGAGAACTAACCCAAACCTACCAATCTAGAGTTTGGTCTGATTCTTGCTTCCCCAGATGGGCCCGCAAGGCAGCATGGTACACTTGCTTTGACTTGACTGATACCATTTGATTTGATTAATTTGATTTCATTTGATTGATTTGTAAATTCCTTTCTTGTTTTCACCCCAAATTCCCTAAAATTCAAGGAAGATAGAACAGCAGATACCAGGAGATAGTCTCCACTTATTAATATCTCCTGTTTTCTGTGAAAACAGGGCCTCTGTTGGAGGAAAGAGTCAAGGAAGAGACATTTTCTCCAATTTAAATAACTTACTTCTGGAGGATAAAATTCACCCACTTTCTTATATCCAGACTAAACAGTTGGCATTGAGGCTTTTTGGTCCTGGAATTCTGCCAGTTAGAAGGAAAATTAAGTTTCATTGATGGTGGACCAGAGTTAGTAACCTAATCAAGTTCCTAGTTTTCATTTCAGATCTGGATTCTATGCAGACTATAGGCATAGTCTTTCCCATTAACTGTCTTATAGCCCCTGAGTTGCCACGATCACACGACATCTTTGGTGGCCAGTCCCCAGGTGACCATCTGCAGGCTGGCGTAGCATCAGGAGTGTCTTGGATGATTAACAGATGTGCAGTCAACTTTAAACATTGAGGTTGTCTGTCTAGACTCTAGACAGCCAGGCAAACCTTTTCACATCTCCCAGGAGCTCTGCCCCAACTCTCCCTCCCTCCAGCTGTGGAGATGACTGACATTTTGGAATCCTCAGGGATGTATACTTTCATGGAGTCTTAAAACAAGAGAAGGAGAGAACTAAATGGAGACAGTAGGACCTCCCTGCTGCAAAGGGTTCGCAAGGGAGAGGCCTTACAGTCTGCGACACAAATAAGAACTTGAGCCTTGGTCTCTGGACTCTGAGGCCAGGGCTATTTCCACTTTCTGGCTTGGATATTGAGGAGTATTTTGCCATATTCCACACTTAACAGAGTATTGACATCCTGTGAAAACAGGATTTATCAAGCCATCTTCTGCACCTGCACTAGAGGCATTTAGAGGTGCCCAGTCTTTAGAAGCCCACATCTCAGAGACAGCCGTAATCGTCCACGAGGCAACCGGTATCAAGCATGTGAAAATAAATTCTGCATTAGCTCCCTAGCGCTATTGTAACAAAGCTCCATGAACCAGGTGGCTTAAACAACAGGAATGATCAACTCACAGTCTGGAGACTGGAAGTTCTAAACCAAGTTGTTAGCAGAGTTGGTTCCTTCTGAGGGCTGTGAGGGAAAGATCTGTTCTAGACCATCTCCTTGGCTCGTAGATGGCTGTGTTCTCCCAGTGTCTTCACACTGTCTTCGCCCTACGCGTGTCTCTCTCTGTGTCTGAATTTCCCCATTGTATAAGGAAACTAGTCATACTGGATTAGGGCCCACCCTAAAGACCTCATTTTAACTTGATTGCTTCAGTAAAGAGCCTATCTCAAAATAAGATCACATTTTCTGAGGTTACTGGGGATTAGGACTCAAACACATGAATTTGAAGGGGTGCACAACTCAACCCACAGCAAACTCTGAATCAGTGTTTCCAAATTTCAGACATTTGTGTATCATCATCACACCCTTGCTGTGTTCACATGCCGTTCATATGATCACCCCCTTATTATTTACAATCAACTTGTTTTACTATTATAAAATGGATTTATTTTAAAAGGTAACTCTGTTATATGAATAGTAAACTGATTCTTTTCTAATATACATTAAAATAATTATTAAAATTAAAAAGTCCTCACACCAACCAACATTATCTCAGGTACTGCCATCGGCATGCACATCGCTCTTCGGAGAACACAAATGCAAACGATTTGTGATTGTGCAGGTTTGCACACATTGCATGTGAGATGGGGTCTCATGGGTATTTATTGAATGAAGCAAATTCCATTTAATTGAAGAAGTATTAGTTCCTGTAACTCCTAGTTCTCCAAAGCAATTCTCTGCATCTCTCCAGTTCCGTAGAAACAGCCCACCTAACTTTCTGCATGATAAAGTCATGAGAAGATTCTAAAAGTGAGAAAGCAGCAGTCCCATTTCTTACCTCCCTTTTCTCTAGGGATTTATCTGTTGCAAGTGACACATAGGAGAGCTATGGAATAGCTTCAGAGAGATAAATTAAGGTGCAGTCAGGTACATTATCCGGCAGCTCATTGGCTAACTGATTTCTAAAGTTGTTGACCATTCTGCTGTGAAAGGCTTGGAGTGGGTAGCAGTGGTATAGGACATCATCTCCATCGTCTTCCCAGTTCATTTCCTGGACATGAGGCCGCTGGACAAATCGAGCCAGGAGAGTAAATGTGTCCCTAGAGCCGCTCCACTCCCATGACTGACATGACCAGTTTCTCATGGACCACTTTACCCCCGAGCCCTTAAAGACTTCAAAATTCTTTTCAACACAACACCTGGGAAGCCACTACCAGTTTTTCAGCATTGCACATAGCAAGAAAGCCAACAGGCCAGGTCCTGTTTGGTGGTTCTGGAAGCTTCCTCTTACCTCACAAAGGGCCAGTCCTATAAGTAGCCACAGAAAAGCCCTTCACCACCCCGTTCACCTGTCGTCTCCATTCCCTTCTCACCCTGTCTTTTTACCATCTAGGACGCAGCATAAAAGCACCTCCCCAAAGAGACTTTTGCTAATAAATGCCTAAATGCTTCCCATTATTCCGTACCCCAAGTTTTTGTTGGATTCCTTTATATCATTTACTATGACTTATGATTATTTATTTGCTTGGGTACTTATTGTTTTATTAACAGTTCTGTCCACTGGCATGTAAGTCCCTTGGAAGTAAGGTTTACATCTGCCTTGTTCACCATCCTATCACCAGCACACACTAAGCACTCAATAAATATTTGTTGAAAGGAAAAATGTAATGAAAAAAAGGAAGAAAACAAAAAGAATACAAAGGAAGGGAAGAGAAAAGGAAAGGAAAAAGAGGAGGAGAGGGAAGCGGTCGGGGGGCTGGGAGGGAGAGGCTGTTGCCTAGGCCACTGACAACTGATCGCAGGGCAGGGGTACATAGTGATTGGTCAGCAGTTTATTTGGGAAGTGGGTGTGATATAGTGGAGTCATTTTTCCATGGCTCAGGATCTTGCCCCAAAATAGGAATGTCCCCTTCTCAGAAGTATGGGGGTAGGGGAGGAGTGGGAGACTTCTGCCCTCCTCTCTATTTCCTGCTGGCACTCCCCTGTGAGGAGGAGTGACTTATCTGCTTGGTGAGGTGGTCACACACTGGTGTCCACTGATGTGCCATTCTCTACGGCGCAGGATAAGGATTTAGTATAAAGTCAATGTTTGTATGGGGCCCAGTCTCTGTCCTCTCTTTCAGGCCTCTGACCTCAGCACAGTGTGGGCCTGACCCTGTCCATACCTTTGGCTGACTGGAGGGCTGTCTGCTGGGTAGACCCACTTTCTCCATGATCATCCCAAGTCTCGACTTCTAGACTTGGTGGGAGGGAATGGGATATGCCATAGGCCCCCAGTTGAGTCACGTTCTTCCACCAGTTTTGCCAGTTATGATATGGATATTTTTATCCCTAATTCAGCTGTCTATTTCCGAAAAGGCTTAGAAATCCGAGGGCAGAAGGGCAAGATTAAGTACCCCCCTCGAAAACTCCAACAGGTAAAGAGAAAGAAATATACTGATACCAGCTCTACTTTCCAGTCCTAATAACTTAAGTGGTAGAACACACAGGCCTTTTGGCAGCCCAACAAATATTTCAAGACCACTCGTTTGCCGTCATGCTTCCTCGTCAGACTCTTCCTGAGCTTGTGATGAGAGCCCTCCAGCACCTCACAGATCAGAAACGTCACAGGAGATGCAGAGAGGAATGACCGTGGAGCCAAGTGATGTCATTTCAGAGGGGCCTTGGCTCACTGTAGGACGGCTTTATGGACAAGTACCGCTAAGACGGATGTCAGGCCCTCTCGAGGCAGGTGCCCCATCAGATATTGAAAACATTAACACAGACATGGAATATTCCCAGAGTGACTTGCTACAGCACTTCATGGGATATGGGAATAACTGTTTATGGTCACAGGAATTTGGGGAAGCTTTTCGGTATGGAGGCTGCCGGCGTCTCCAAGGATGCACAGAGCTGTTCCTAGAGTGGAGTTTGCTTTATCTTTCCAGAGGTATTATGCATCTGTAGATACGTAAGTGAGAGAGACTGAAGACATTTCATAGGAAGAAGAAAATGATTTGAAAAAAGAAGAGGCAAAGTGACCCACCTTACCCATAAACCTTCCCTTGTCATCACAGAAAATAGTGACTTCCTTGATGTTTTGCCCCATGGATCTTAGTGCCTCTTGCATTCCACTGGCTCATTCCTCCTCCTGTTTAGGGCAGTCAGCCTCCCCAGTCAGACTGTCAGCTCACTCGGGGAAATCACGAGTTTACTCTTACTCAGCTTAGTACCATCCCATCATCAAGCACCTTGTCCTAGAGACATTAGAAGCAGTTTAAATAGTTTGATTTTTTTTTTTTTCTGTTTGGCACATTCCACATGCTAAAAAGAGGTTACATTCATGAATTGCATACTTGCAATTTGCCTACTATAAGCCAGTAACTATTCTGGGATTTGAAGCTACCACAATATTGAGGATGATAAGGATACTACTAATAGCACTAAAGTTAATAATGATTATAATAGCTAACAGTAATTGAGTGCTTACTATATGCCAGGCACCATCCTAAGCGCTTTACATATACTGTCTCATTTTGTCCTCATAACAACTCCATGAGGTAGTTATTGTTAAGCCTGTTTCTCAAATGAGAACACTGAGGCACAGAGAGAATACCTACCTTTGAGCAGTTCACCCATCTGGTGGGGAGTAATCATCCTTTGGGTATTCACCATCTGGTGGGTGAATTAAAATGTAAAATAGCGATGATGATGATGATTGTATTCATAATATTAATAACGATAATCATTTGAATGCAGTTCTAAGAAAAAAATTAGGAGACCATACATGAGACAGAAGAGGGTGTGCCAGCTATGAGTGGGGGTGTGTGTTTAAGAGAAGAGAGAGAGAGAGAGAGAGAGGAGATGCAATTGAAGTGTACAGGCAGCTCAATCAGATGAATGAGCGCTTCTTTTCCGCATAAATTTAGTGGATGTGATCCAGTGATGTTGGTGAATGTTTAACAGCTAGATTTCCAGGTGTAGCTCCTGATGAATGGTGGTTGATGTTTTCACTTACATTAATGAGTAAGAAGAAAGTGAAGTAAATAATGGAAACATATGTCAAAACTTCATTTGTTTGTGAAGGGTATGAGTAATGTCTTTGCTGAATCGGGCAATAGTTTTCAAACATTGGAGGGATATTTCCTCAAAGTTTTCTGCTATTTACAATGTCAAAACTATATACACAACCGCCTTTTTTTTTTTTTTTTTTTTAGACAGAGTCTTACTCTGTCACCCTGGGTAGAGTACAGTGGCATCATTATAGCTCACTGCAACCTCCAACTCCTGGACTCTAAGAGATCCTTCTTTGCCTCAGCCTCCCGAGTAGGTGGGACTACAGGTGCACACCACCATACCCAGCTGATTTTTTTTCTTTTTGGTAGAAACGGGGTCTCACTCTTGCTCAGGCTGGTCTCCAGTTCCTAAGCTCAAGCGATCCTCCTGCCTCGGCCTCCCAGAGTGCTAGGATTACAGGTGTGAGCCACCACACTCGGCCCAGAACCACTTTTAAGTTAAATCTGCATTATTAACACGTTCTCTATCACTTTTTTAAGTCTAGACCAGCGGTTAGAAAACTATCAGCCCTTGGGCCCCTATTTTTGTAAAGCTCATTAGCTGACTGGTTTCCCCCTGCCATTTTTAAAGAATTATAAAATAGTAGGATGAGGGGGAGGAAGAAGAGGAGGAATAGGAACAGAGATTTATATTCCTAGCAAAAATGAAAATGTTTACTACCTCTGAGGTCCCTGACCACCCGGCTGTGGACCAGTACCGGTCTGTGGCCTGTCAGGAACCCAGTCACACAGCAGGAGTTGAGCAGTGCGGGAGCAAGCAAAGCGAAGCTTCATCTGTATTTACAGCCGATCCCATCACTCATATCACCGCATAAGCTCCGCCTCCCATCAGATCGGCTGTGGCATTAGATTCTCAGAGAAGCGTGAACCCTACTGTAAACTGTGTTTGCAAATGATCTAGGTTGCGTTCTCCTTATGAGAATCTAATGCCTGATGATCTGAGGTGGGGCCAGGGCAGTGATGCTAGTGCTGGGGAGCGGCTGCAAATACAGACTATCATTAGCAGAGAGGTTTGACTGCACAATAAATGTAATGTGCTTGAATCATCCCAGAACC
This sequence comes from Propithecus coquereli, assembly GCF_000956105.1. Taxonomy (NCBI): domain Eukaryota; kingdom Metazoa; phylum Chordata; class Mammalia; order Primates; family Indriidae; genus Propithecus; species Propithecus coquereli. The sequence goes on from NW_012148631.1 coordinate 944,252, forward strand.
ATCCCCTACCCTCCGGTCTGGAAAAATTGTCTTCCATGAAACTGGTCCCTGGTGCCAAAAAGGTTGAGGACTGCTGTAGTACCTGAACCTTTATATAAAAAGTTTTGCCAACCCTTGTTCTATACGATCAACAAAACAGCAATCAACAAAAAAATAAATCAAGACTTTACTTTGTAGCAGGGCCCCAGCACAGCACAGTGTGATCACAGGAGCAGCAGGTTGCCCTTGATATTCATGTTGATGCTACAGTAGTCCACACGTTCCTGTAAACCAGGCAGGCCTCAAAGAGGATGTTCATTATGGCCTTGTTTATAATTGTGAATATCCTTAGAAATATAGTAATATCTAAATATCAAGTGGCAGAAGAATGGACAAATAAAACATTGTATACTTGTATTACGGAGTTCATTTTATGCCGCAGTAATCATGCATTAACTAGCTCTGTATGTACAACATGGATGGATCTCAAAAACAAAATGTGTGAAAAAGGGTTTCAGAAAAATATGTACAGATGATGCAATTTGTGTTGACTTAAAAATCAAAGAACACAAACCTACGTATTGTTTATGGATGCATCAACATGTAATAAAGGCATAAAAACATGGAGGGGAGGATGCCTCCCAAATCGTGCTAGCAGTTGCCTCTGTGGGGTTAGGGAAAGTAGGAGAGAAATGGAATGGAAAGCGTGAGCAAAGAGAACTTAACCTTGAGCTATTTACAATGTTTTGTTCCTTTTTTTAAAAAAGTTAAGCAAGTAAAATGAATGTTGACAATTAATTTTATATGGTGGGAATAAGGGTGTTTGTTATATTGTTATCTGATTTTAAAATTATATAAGCATAATTTTTTTTAAATCTCTTAATGCAATTTAGAAGATTTACACCTGTCACTTTAGGTCCTGGGTTGTCCAGTGTGCATCATCCGAGGAGATCCCTGCCATCCCACAAGGTCTGAGCAAGAAGACACATACATGTTCCCCGATGGCAAAGCTGTTTTCAGTCGACAGTAGCCTGTGCAATGCAGATTTTTCAAAGATGTGCCACCTTATTTTAATCCATGTGAAAATATTTTGATGAAGTATCTGGTTTTACAGGTTGAGTTGTGAATGGTCCTCACTCCCTAGCCAGTTATCGTCCAAAGTACAGCAAGCACTCAGCCCCGCCATGGCCAAGTTTGGCAGGGGAGCCCCATCTTTCCCACACAGTTCCCCTCCTCTGTTATGTCCGAACAGTGCAAACCACATGGTGCTTGTTCGTCATACTGCAAGACCCAGACATGCTTGCTTTCACTCACTCCAGAACTCCAGTGGTGGCCGAGGTCTCCCATCCACCTCCAAAGAAATGCCTGTTTGCCACAGATGCCTCAGTGGTAGCTGGAGTACTACCCACTGGAGTCTGGTTAATCGCAGAAATACGCATCCAAACAGGGTCACAAGAGTTTGGGATATCTCCACTTGTTGCTGCCCAGGTCAAAATTCAGGGAAATCCAGCAGTATGAAGAAATGTGCTTGGGGCTGAGCTTCTTGTTCATGTTGCTGGCACTGCAGTTGTTGAAACCACGAGCACAGTGTGATGGTGGTGGCCTCATTTTGGCCTGTTTAGATTCATGGCCACCATCTGGGTTCCAGGACTGTAGTTTGATGCATGCATCAGGGCAAGTTCCAGTGTGTCTGTGAACTTACAGACCCTTTGGCCACCAGTCCACTGGCCCCAACTCATTCTACCACCAAGATGATTTTACCTCAGGGTGCAAGGATGTGTTTCTGCCCCAGAGGCCTGGCAAAGACCAACTGCAGTCCATCCTGATGGATTTCAATTCCTTTGGGTGTCTTGTAAGGAAAGTTTCCAATGATTTCATTCCATTAGGATCCAGATGCAAGTATATCCATCCTATTTTCTAAACCTTGAAGCTCCAATAAGACTTCTTGCAAAACAAACACTAAAATATTTAAGGGTGCCAGTTCTAGAATAAGGGCTTTATTTGCATCTTTTCCTTTAGTCCTCACAACAACCTTAAGAAATTCATAGTCTTCATTAGCCCCTCTTTACAGAGAGGAAGAATGGAATGCTGAGAGGTAAAGCCACATTCTTAATAAGTGACAGAGTCAAGACTTAAACTCCAAAGCAGCAATGGCCCTCTTCCCGTCCAATTGGAGCTGCCTCGCACATCCTTTTAGTGCCATTTCTCTGCTTCTCATTCCCTGCCTCTGCATTTTTTCTTAGTTGCATCAAAAGTTTATTAACTTAAACCTCTGGGTAATTTCTAGGACTCCAACTCCAATTGAAAATAAAGTCTTTTTTGTTTTTAAATTACTATGAAATAACACACACAAAAGTATATATGCACCGTATATGTAAGTTGTGAAGAATGATAGTTCTATTAGTCAGGGTCCTCCAGACAAGCAGAACCCATAGGAGATTAGGTTATGGAGGGAAAGCAGTCCCCCGATCTGCAGCCTACAATCTGGAGAATCAGGAAAGCTGCTTGTGTTGTTGAGTCTGAGTCTGAAGACTTGAGAATCAGGGAGGAGGGGTGCAATGGTGTAAGTCCTGGTCTAAGCCCAGGACTTCCTGAGAACCAGGAGCACCAACATCTGAAGACAGGAGAAGGCGATGGCTCAGCTCAAGCAGAGAGGACAAATTTCCTTCCTCTGCCTTTTTGTTCTATTCATGTCCTCAACAGATTGGATGATGCCCACCTGCATCAATGAAGGAGATTTTCTACTGATTTAAATGCTAATCTCTTCTAGAGACACCTCATAGACACACCCCCAAATAATGTTTTACCAGCTATCTGGGCATCCCTTAGCCTAGTCAAGTTGCAATTAACCATCACAATAATAAAGCTAGAACATTACAAATACCCATGTGCTCCCACCCAATCCAATCCCCCTA
>NW_012148631.1:947815-995730 GCF_000956105.1 Propithecus coquereli
GTATCCCTAAACAATTCATTTATTTTTATTTTATTATTTCAGAGTTGTATGAGGATACACACATTTTGGTTACATAATTTGCTTTTGTACAGTTTGAGTCAAAGTTATAAGTATGCCCCTCACTCAATTAGTGTGCAATGTACCCATTAGGTGTGAATTTACCCATCGCCTCCTCCTGCCTCCCACCTACTTGATTTCCCTTGAGTTTTACTTTCATATGTGCACATAAGTGTTGATTGATTAGTTCCAATTTAGTATTGAGTACATGTGGTGTTTGTTTTTCTATTCTTGCAATACTTCACTAAGACAAATGGTCTTCAGTTCCATCCAGGTTGTTACAAAAGATACTAGATCACCATCGTTTTTTGTGGCTGAGTATAATTCCAAGGGATACATATACCACATTTTATTAATCCACTCATGTATTGATGGGCACTTGGGTTGTTTCCACATCTTTGTGATTGTGAATTGTGCTGCTATAAACATTTGAGTGCAAGTGTCTTTTTTACAAAATGTCTTTTTTTCCTTTGGGTAGATACCTAGTAGTGGGATTGCTGGATCAAATGGTAAGTTCTACTTTTAGTTCTTTGAGGTATCTCCAAACTGCTTTCCATAGAGGTTGTACTAGTTTGCAGTCCCACCAAGAGTGTAAAAGTGTTCCTTTCTCTCCACATCCACACCAGCATCCGTTGTTTTGGGACTTTTTGATAAAAGCCATTCTCACCAGAGTTAGGTGATATCTCATTGTGGTTTTCATTTGCATTTCTCTGATGATTAGAGATGTTGAGCATTTTTTCGTGTGTTTTTTGGCCATTAGTCTATCTTCTTTTGAAAAGCTTCTGTTGATGTCTTTTGCCCACTTTTTAATGGAGTTGTTTGATTTTTTTTTCTTGCTGATTTGCTTAATTTCTTTGTAGATTCTGGTTATCAGCCATTTATCAGATATATAGCATGCAAATATTTTCTCCCATTCTGTAGGCTATTTGCACTATTGATTGTGTTCTTGGCTGTGCAGAAGCTTTTTAATTTGATCAGTTTCCATTTATTTATTTTTGTTGTTGCTGTGATTGTCTTTGCGGTCTTCTTCAGAAATCCTTTGCCTAAGCTGATATCTATAAGAGTTTGTCCAACATTTTCTTCTAGAATTCTTATAGTTTCATGCCTTAGGTTTAAGTCTGTTATCCATTGTGAATTAATTTTTGTGAGTGGTGAGAGGTGTGGATCCTGTTTCAGTCTTCTACATGTGGCTACCCAACTTTCCCAGAACCATTTATTGAATAGGGTTTCTTTACCCCATTGTATGTTTTTTTCTGCTTTGTCAAAGATCAGATCACAATATGAGGAAGGATTCATATCTGGGTTCTCTGTTCTGATCCGTAGATCTATGTTTCTGTTTTTGTACCAGTACCATGCTCTTTTTTGTTACTATAGCCTTGTAGCATAGCTTGAAGTCTGGTAGAGTGATGCCTCCCGATTTGCTCTTATTACATAAGGTTGCATTGGCTATTTGAAGTCTTTTCTGGTTCTGTATGAAGCATAGTACTACTTTTTCTAGATGTGTGAAAAATGACGTTGGTATTTTAATGGGGATTGCATTGAATCTATAAGTCATTTTGGATAGTATAGACATTTTAACATGTTAATAACTATTTTCATGGGCTTTATAAAAATAATATACTCTATGTCATCTTTTGTAACTTTTTCACTATGTTATTAGTTCAACATGTAGATGGATATTTGGCAAAGATTAACAGGTCTGACAATATCAACCATCAATGAGAATTTAGAGCAATGTGCTCTGCTGACAATAATGTAAATTAGTATAATCACTGCTATGGTTTGGATGTGGTTTGTTTGTCCCCACCAAATCTCATGTTGAAATTTGATCCCCAGTGTGGCCATGTTAGGAGGTGGGACCTAGTGGGAGGAGTTTGGGTCAAGGGGGTGGATCCCTCATGAATGGTGTGGTACCATCCTCACTCTAATGAGTGAGTTCTTGGTCTCAGGAGACTGAATTGGTCCTGGGGATTAGATTAGCTCCCACAAGAGTGTGGTGCCCCTCAGGTTTTGTCCCTCTTCACACAGGCTGGCTTCTGCCCTCACCTTCTGCTGTGTTGTGATGCAGCACTAGCCCTCAGCCAAGCAGATGCCAGTGCCCTTGGATAGGTACACAGATCTATGAGCCAAGTGAACTTCCTTTCTTTATAAACTACCCAGCCTCAGGTATTCCATCACAGAAACACAAGACACACTAAGACAAGCACTTTGAAAAACAATGGAACATTATTTTGTAAGAGTCAACAAATACATTCCCTACTTTCCAGCAATTTCTCTTCTAAGCTTGCTTGCCAGACCAATTCTTGCATACATGCGCCGGAAGACACATGAAAGTGTTCATGGCAGCATTGTTCCTGACTGCAAGAACTGGAGGTGAAGTATTTTTGATCCTGGGTATTATTCCTATACTCTACCTCTGAATGAACTATTCTTGAACAAAATAACATATTATTTGCTTTAGGATAGGACTTACAAAAAAGTGGTTTTATCTGTATTAATAGTGAAGCAATTTGGACTGTTACTAGAGTATGGCTTATATGATTGTGTCATGTCTTAGGCAAAACATTTTTAAAATGCTAGTTTCTAATTCTTGGAAATCAATATAGTTGATGTCATCACAATTTAGTAGCAAGGTCTCTGAATTCATCTGTCAGAGGTTGGAAGGGGTGGAGAAGTGACAGAGAGGCAGATTGAGGTAAAATAAAAAGCTTATAGATTTAAGACATAGGATCACCCCCCAGACCCCCATCTATCCATCTGTTGAGCATCAAAGTTTGTCTCCAGTGCAGAGAACCATGTTGTTGAGTCTGAAAAATTATTAGATTAATCTTTTGGCACTTGTAACCTATCTAGACGTATAGACATTATGACTTCATATCCAACCTCGAAGGGTCTCTTCTTTGGAAGAACAACTGAGGGAAATTTGAGGTTTGACCTTTCCCCTCAAACAATTTTTTGTAAAAAAGAATAATTCTTTTCAGACTCTCTGCAAATGAGCCACATAAGCACAGAATTCCAAAATCTACTGCTTCCTCGGAGTGGCTATTCTGTGGTTAAGGTGCAACACAGAGGTATATTGTACACGTACAAATACATCAAGTGTTAGAGTAGAATAGATCCTCCAACTTGCGAAACAAAACTCAGTTGTTAGTAAACACCCATTTCTGTCCTTCCCCTCTAATTGCCACGAGAAGCCCGTGCCAGCTTGCCCCAGCACTCGCAGCAAGGTGTCCTTGCATTTACTCCTGACGTTCCACGAAAGAGAAGACTCAGCCCCTAGGAGGTCAAGTGCCTGCCCGTGACCTCTGGGTGAGTGTCAGGCTTGAGACCAGAACCCAGACCTGAGGAAAATCTTTGCTCCTAATCAGGCTGCTTCCTGTTCCTCCTGCAGTTTCCACACACAATTCTCAGGAAAGGAAATGATGTGTTTTTATTTGTTGTTTTGTCTCCGCTACTTCTCAGAATGTGTTGAGAGCTGTTCTTTATTTGGCTCCTTGGAGACATTGTTTGCATTTTCTTCAAACGAAAGGGAGGCCTGACAGGTTCACCTGATAAGCCACTATGGCAGCACAAGAATACCAATCAACACCCTGAATACCAGGGTGGTCCCCCCTCGCCAATAGCTTCCTTCTGGGTAACCTTCCCACCAATTCTTAACCCCAAACCTGGGCTCGGAGGTACACAGGGTAGGGAAAAAGCTTCCTCCAGACTGAAGAGGAAGATTTTTCACAAACTTGTGCCCCTTCTCCTCCAATGAGAAATTCTCATTGTCATAGAGAAGAATGTGACATTTTACTGCCTACCCTCCAATGCACCATACATACATGTGTGTGCGTGTGCACACACACACACACACACACCCAGAGTGCAACTAAACTGTCTTTTCAAGATGTGAAATGGCAGAACTTAATATCTTCACTGTGGTTTGAGAACCACTGCCCTGCAAGGGAGTCTCTGTGGTTTAAAAGGAAAAAAACGTTTCGCTGCAGGTAGGCTATAGTGTCATGGGAAAGGTATGATAAGGGAACTAGGGCCCTAGGGAACTGCTGGAAAATTCAGAGGGATACCTTGAAGTCAAGACAAGTTGGTAATTTACTTCCCACTTAATCTATTTGAATATTCTTTGCATCCCAATATACTGTGGTAAAAGAAGTCTGTGCTCTTAGCCCATGCACCATGGGTTATATACATCAAAGACCAAAACACAGAAAAGGAGAAGGCTGAGTATCCCTTGAGTCTTCAGAGAAATTCTCCCAATATCCTGAGAGGCCATAGCATGAAAATGCCCAAGTGGCCCTGGAAACAAGCTAAGAGGCCTTCAGTCCTAGAGGCTTCCCTGGGCCACATCATATCCTACATCCTGCGTTCCCCAGAAAACATTGCCCCAGATCAAATAGCCTCCTGTTCTTCCGAAAGCTTCCTATGTGCTGGTGAATTAAGCAGAAGCAGAAAGGATTCAAAGAGGGTCCTTTGTGTGGATGAACAAAGCTGAGGAGCTGGATGTCAGAATCAAAGTGCAAACACAGAAATATGATGTTCTAAGGCTGTAAGTGATGCATTTGCAACTATGTGCAGAAACATCTCTCCCAGGAAGAATCCACTCGTTGAGACCTTTGAGCAGGAAGCCCTGTTACCACAAAAGGTTATGTTATTTCTGGCAAAATCACTGTGGACACATACATTCATGTTCAAAGGAGGAATGGTTCTTGCAGCACGGGGATTAAAAAAAAAGCCCATATTGGTAAACTTGTTGAAGACAGAGACCCAACCCATCCTTCTCAGTGCTTCACACACTTGGAAGGGGGTGGTAAGGGCTTCCTCACAGGGTTTTGGTGACTAAAGGATGTACCAAAGGTGACAATGTTTCAAAAAGACAAGGTGCCACAAAAATAGAACATCTATGAGCTAGAGTGGGAGTTTTGAGCTCTTAGTTCCCAGACACCCCTCAGACAAGCCAGCAGGTAACAAGAAGGCAGATCTACTTTTACGGAATTGTACTAAGTGCCACACATTATGCTGGGAACTTTTACGCACCTACCTCGTTTAGTTCTTGCGAAACCCCTACGAGAATACTTATTATCATTCCTACTTAATAGATGAGAAACTGAGGCTCAGATTGGAAAAGGGCTTGGCAGGTGAAGGAAGCTGGGAGTCACCACCCTTTATATAGGAGATTACAAATGCCAGGTGCTCACTTTCAACCCCTCCATGTGACATCTGGTGGTCATCCCACAGCCATGATGGCAAACATCACCAGCTACTGCTATTGGAACCACCGCTGATGCCAAGGCGAAGCAGCATCATTGTGATGACACGGATGGGAACAGAGGCAAACAGGACGAAGCATGTCCCATTACCCTTCCCCACTCTGGTGCTTCCACCTGGTGCCTGTATTGGCAAAACCTAAAGAGAGCTGCTGCAAAGCAGAAATGTGTTTTTGAAGTCCTCGCCTCAGCATCCCAGAGCAGAATATAGAAGGGAGTACTTGAAGCTTTGAGAGAATAATCAGTGCAAAAGGTATGTTAGCTTCCTAGGGCTGCTGCAACAAATTACCACAAATTGGGTGGCTTAAAAAAAACTGGAATTAATTCTCTCACAGTTCTTGAGGCTGAAAGTCTGAAATCAAGATGTTGGCAGGGCCATGCTTCCTTGGAAGGCTCCAAGGAAGAATCCTTCCTTGCTTTTTCTAGCTTCCGGTGGTTGCTGGCAATCCTTGCCATTGTTTGGCTTGTAGCTGTGTCAGTCCAATTTCTGCCTCTGTCTTCACGTGGCCATTTTCCCTCTGTGTGTCTGTGTCTTCACACGGCCTTCTCATCAGGACACCAGTTACTAGACACCACTCTAATCCTCTAGGACCTCATTTCAACTAATGAACATCTGCAAAGACCCTATTTCCATATAAGGTCAAATCCTGAGATCTCAGGTGGACGTGAATTTTGAAGGGGATACTACTCAACTCAGTACAAAGTTTTCAGTCCTTTGTGGCAGGATTGGCAGGTGGGAGGACCCCAGGGCTGAAGTGAGACTCTATTTGCTGAATAATCTGAGTAAGTGGACGGTGATATAACAGACCCAGAGAAGAAAGGAATTTATATTTCTATGGAAATACAAAGCTATTCCTGACTCTGTTCCAAACTCAGGATGTTGGCTCTTTCAAATGGGATACAATGGTCTGCTTACTTTCCAAAACTAAAGCTGAAACAAAGAAAGAATGGAAGAATTAATTAAATATCCAAGTAAATATTAGCTAAAAAAAAAATAGAGTACAGATGGAAGAAATGAACTCATACTAAAAATTCACTATGTGTCAGATTCTTTGCATAGTATCTCTGACGTCTGGCTGGTTCAAGAAAAATGCCAACACTGCTATATATACTAGGTAAGGTCAGAAAGCAGGGGACAGCACAGGACATGAGCTGGTAACTGAACAGTGTGGTGCAAGCAAGGGACATAGATGACATTAGTGAATTAACTTAAATTAACTATTAATTTAATAGTAGAAGACACTGTATTTAATATATTTAAGTTATTTTCAAAGGAAACTTTTCCAGACTATCTGGATTCAAATCCTGGCTGTGACTCCTACTACCTGTGTACAAGTACCTTAGCCACTCTGGGCCTCAGTTTTCAAATCTGTAAAATGGCACTAACACTAGTATGCACCTCATAGGGTTTTTATAATAACCCGAGTTAGTTAACGTTTGCGAAATACTTAAAACAATGCCTGGTGTATATTTTGTTTTAGCTAAAATAGTGTTTGTGAAATAGATGTGGTAGGTGACATCAAGTAATTGTGATGTTAGGATGAGACCCTAAACAATTATAATTTCTTGGTTTTGCCACATTTATTTATTTTTATCATGAAGTTTCCTTTAAAAATATTTCACCCAGGGCTAAAAAAAAAAAGAAAGAAAGGTGTGTGTGTGTGTGTGTGTGTGTGTGTGTGTGTGTGTTGGGGTGGGGCAGGGCAGGTTTCAGGTGGTATAGGAGTATAGGACTGACAGAGATGGGTCAGTCCAGCAGACTTTTGCATTTCTCTTCCTCTGACACCTTTGGGAAACCCATCCATTTACATAGTCCATGTGGCCCTGTTGGGATTGTCAGTCACAGAGTCATAGAACTCCTTGAATTTTGATATAGATGTGTTAAGAAAAAGGAGGTCCTTCTCTTCCTTTGGCTCCTAGGTTGTTAAGATGAGAACAAGGGATTGCTAGCTGCTGTCTTTCCCACTATATGTAAAAAAGCTTAGCTGAAAACACCTAGTGGGAATCAAAGGCAAAAGATGAGAGAAATGGCAAAGCCAAGAAACTGTAACTGTTTGGGTCTCATCCTAACATCACAGGCAATTACTTGATGTTACCTACCATATCTATGTCACAAACACTATTTTAGCTAACAAAAATATGTGTCAGGCATTGTTTTAAGTATTTTACAAATGTTAACTAAGGTTATTATAAAAACCCTATGAAGTACATACTATTGTTAGTCCCATTTTACAGATTTGAAAACCGAGGCTGGATTTGAGCTGGATTTCTGTCTTTTGCTACCAAAAGAATACCATCGAATTTACCTGAATCATTCATTGAAAATATTTTAAATTTCTAAATGTCTTGGGTAAATAAAATTATAGTGTTCTTACGAGATAACCAAAGCCCAACCAAAGAATCCAGGGATTCTTTGGGATCCAAGTTTCCTATAGTCTCGATACGAGTTCAGAATTTGGCTTCTTCATGGAGGACTTTCTCAGATATTCTGTTTTTCACAGAGTTTGCACTTACCCCTGCGCCACTGTGGGGTGATGTCGCTGCGCAATCAAGCCATGCCCCCAGGCCCCTACACCAACAGTAGCCCACTTGGAAGTCCAGGTAGGCAGTGGAGCAATCAGAGTCCCAACTGGCAGACTTGAGGGGACCCCCTCCTAACCCCTATACCCCTTCAAACTTCACAGTGCACTGAGTTGATTTATGAGAAAAGGTTATTAAAGCATGTAAGAGCTCCTGCTGGAGAGAAAATTATCTGTATAAACAAAGTGTTATTATGGGAATCAGGGAGGCTGCATGCGGGAAAGGTCATTAAAATAAGAAAAAAACTTGGTATATCGGTCTCTTCTAAATCACTAATCTCACATGAGAGAAGCTAAATATCTTTATATCTCACAAGTTTCTTTTTGATCATTAGTCTTTCCAGCTCAGAAGGGGACATTCTCTGATGGTAAACTGTTGAGTACTTTAAATTAGAAGGAATTTCTAAGACATAACTTGTGAAGTTGGGTTTTTGAAGAAGAGCTCAATTAGAGACTGCCTCATAGTACGGGGCAGGCTTTGGAGTTCCCGGGGTGTTATTTTCTCTTCTACAAATGAAAGACTAATTTTTTTCCTTTGCTTCATTTGACAGAATTTGATATTTTCCACTCTTTCTCCTAATGAGGGGAGAACGCAACACTCACACTATATACAGTGGTATATTTCACAAAAAAATGGTTTTCAGGTTTGGGCTTAAGAAAACAAATCCCCTTAGTAGATTAGTTTGTATTAAAAAAACTTTTTTGAGCTAGGGCCAGATTCCTCTCATGGAAATCATATCAGTAAACAGTTGGTTCCATTAAGATGTTTTACTCGAGTTTGGTACTCTGAGCCAGATTCCTTTGCTCTTAACAAGGGTTTTTTTTTTTTTTTTTTTTTGAGACAGAGTCTCACTCTGTTGCTCAAGCTAGAGTGCCATGGCATCAGCCTAGCTCACAGCAACCTCAAACTCCTGGGCCCGAGAAATCCTTCTGCCTCAGCCTCCCAAGTAGCTGGGACTACAGGCATGCGCCACCATGCCCGGCTAATTTTTCTATATATTTTTAGTTATCCAGATAATTTCTTTCTATTTTTTTAGTAGAGACGGGGTCTCGCTCTTGCTCAGGCTGGTTTCGAACTCCTGAGCTCAAACAATCCACCCACCTCGGCCTCCCAGAGTGCTAGGATTACAGGCGTGAGCCACCGCGCCCGGCCTTAACAAGGGGTTTTGACAGCTGGGTTCAGACTTCTGATCTGTATTCTTCAGGCACATGAGCAATATAATGTGCCTTTGATTTCCCCTGTATTCATTCTTCAGATATTTAATTCTGCACCTTAAAAACAATGATATTACAACTAAATGTTCTCAAAAATTGTGTTTGGGATGTATAATAAGGTGCAATTAAGTGGTGATACGAAGATATTACGGTGGTATTTTAGCCAGCGGTCTTAGCTCTACCTACATTCTTGCTTGGGTACACCACTATTTCTTTTATAATGTCTCCAAGGGAGATATTAAACAGAGGAGGCAAAGAACAAGGGCTTTGACCCCAAATGGCAAAGCAGAAGCAAGCAAGCTGGGCTAGAATCCATAGAGAGCTCCTGCAGCCAAGGGAGGCAGGTTTGAACGGACGAGGTGCGAGTGGAAAGGCTATTCTATCTCAGCAAAGCCCAACAAGTTTGAGTGCTTATTCCTGCAAAGCTTTCAGTGCCTGAAGCTGAACTGGGCATCTTAGACTTGATCTTAGTTAAAAGTCTGAGAAACAATGAACTGGGCATTCTTGGGATCCACTGGAGAAGAAGCATCCAAAGAGAGATGCCCGGACCTTCTCCCAGTGTAGCAGGACCCAGCCAGTGTATCACCCAGAAGGAGAGGAGATGGACCTTTTAACCCTATACAGTGACTCCACCCAAAGTGGCCAACCCTACTCGTAATTTCCCTTTTCAGGTAGAGCAAAGGGGTTGAAATGAAGGAGCAAAAAGCCTATGAGCCCTTCTCCATTCCTAGAAACTAAAATGTAAAAATCATTCATACTCCCAGCCTTATGTATGTTAACATATGTCTTCTTGGTTCATTTCTTCCTTCATCATCTTGGTCCACCATCCCAATAGTATTAGTGCTGCCTTTTAATATAATGATAACCATCATTCATATCCAACTTGTGGGATTGGACACACAGCAGACCAGGACAGAACTGTAATATATGCTGGAGTCCCCACACATGCCAAAAGTCCTCCAAATCTATAATATTTAAAAGGCAATCATGCTATGAACATCTATTACTTCACTGTCTGGAATCTTTTAACCTATCTTCACCCAATTTTCCCACTTTCAACCTATGCACTTCTAGCGTAGTTAACTCCACCTCTAACTTAAGAGAGGGGTGGATGACCCAAACCTGAACAATCAAAGTCCTGAATCCTTGTAGCATCAGTAATTAAATCAAGGATGAGCACATGGACTAACCTAATCCAGTCATAGTGGACCCTAGAAATTTTTCTGGAAATGCTGGGATACATATGCTCACTCTTTTTCACTGGATGTCAACCTAGAATCATGCAGTTATGAGATCTGATGACAGTTGTCTCTCAATCATGAGAAAAAAGTCACCAAGAATAGAAATAACATCAAGGCAATATAGCTAAGAAATGTACAGAAAAAAATTGAGTTCTGGTGACATAATTCGGGCTCTGTATCAAGCCATATTTGAAGCTGTTATGTCCCTGACTGCTTGATTTACAAGAGACAATAAATTCCTTCCCATATTTAAACCAGTTTGGGTTGAATTTTTATCTTTTATAGACAAATAAGTGGCAAAAGTGTACATTTCATAAAAATTACTGAAGATAAATTAATATTAAAGGATAAAGCAAAGATAATTCTATAAGCTACCCACCCCGATAATAAAAATCAGAGCTAAAGTTAATTGAGTATTTACCGTGGGCCAGGCAGTGTTTTAATTTCTTTATATCTTAACTCATTTAATCCTAACAACAAATCCATCAGGTATGTGTTATTATTTTTTTCTTTTTACAGACAAGGTAAATGGGACATAAAGAAGTCAAGAGAACTGCCCAGCTCACTCAGTAGGAAGGCGGCACTCAAGTACCGCCCGGGCGATCTGATCTCGGGGCTTGGGTGCCAAACTGCTATATTCTGCTGTCAGGACCCCCCGAAAAAGATACTTTTCAACACTCATCATCTATAAAGACGTCTGTCTGAGAGATCAGGGTCACCTTAATGTTGTAAATATCCAAAGATAGCCTTACTGTGAAAATGAAGAGCCTCAAATAAAGATACACCTTTTAATCTGCAACGTAACCGGCGTCCATGGAACAATTTCCGTGTTCAGAGAATGTGAGCACGGCCTTGCACATCAGTCTGTTCAGTCATGGGCACAAAGACGGATGTTTGAGTTCTTTCTCCGTGGGATGGTCAGTGGGGAGGGGGTATATCTTAGCCTGTTCAGGCTGCTATAACAAAATGCCTTAGATTGGGTAATTTATAAACAACAGAAACGTATTGCTTACAGCTCTGGAGACAGGGAAGTCCAAGATCAAGACACCAGTAGATCTGGTGTCTGGTTGGGACCCATTCCTCACAGATGGCACCTTCTGTGTGTGGTCACACGGTGGAAGAAGCAAGGAGCTCACTTAAGTCTCAAATAAGGGCACTAATCCCATTCACGAAGGTGGAGCCTTCATGACTTAGTCACCTCGCAAAGTCCCCATCTCTTAATATGATTACATTGGGTGTTAGGTTCCAACACATAAATTCCAACATACAGTCCATGCAGACTGCAGCAGGGTGGAAGTCAGGGTGTGGGGCAATGGTGCCTATAAACTGAGACTTCAGTTTCCAGCTGGCTTCACATTCAGAGGATCCCCTCCTGTAGGGTAGTTCAGGACAGCAGTGCATTCCAGCAGGGCCAGGAGTGATGGTCAAAGCAGTCAGATATATTCCTGGCAACCTGAATAATCGATTCATTGGCAGCAGGCTCTCAGTGCCTGTGATGGGCTGGCTGTGTTCCCCCAAATTCAGATGTTGAAGCCCTGACCCCCAGTTCCTCAGAATATGACTGTATTTGTCAATAGAGCCTTTATAGGCTGTATGTTAAGTTAAAAGGAAGACATTTGGTGGGCCCTAATCCAATATGTCTGGTGTCCTATAAGAAGCAGAGGTTAGGACACACACAGAGATACCAGGGACGTGTGCCCAGAGAGAAAAGGGAATGTAAGGGAACAGCTAGAAGGTGGCCATCTGCAAGCCAAGGAGAGAGGTCTCAGAATAAATCAAACCTGCTGACACCTAGGTCTTGAACTTCCAACCTCTCGAACTGTGAGAAAATAAATTTTTGTTGCTCAAGCCACCCAGTCTGTAGTATTTTATAATGACAATCCTAGCAAACTAAGACTGCTCCTATCTGAGGGTTCAGGGTAAAAGTTGCAATAAACCTCGTAGGTGGGAACTCTGAATCCATGTGGATAGAGTTTATTGAAATCTGGGCAGGATGCCACAGTTCCCAACCAAAAAGGCAACTAGAATGCTAACCAGTATTCCCAGGTAAAAGCAAAAGTACAGGAGCAGGCCAATGAACAGTGTTTGAGAGGCATTGGATCTGATACCCAGAATAAAGTTCGAGCTCCACTGCTCACTGGCCGTGTGACATTGTGTGTCTTTAATGACTCTGAGCCCAAGTTACTTCATCTGTAAGGCTCCCTACCTCATGAGTGTAGCAAGAATTAAATCAAAAGAGATAATATAGAGATACATGTAGTGCAGTTCCAAAACCATGGTAGCTACTCGGTAAATGGAAGCTATGTGGTAGCTGAGTTTTGGTAGAGGATGTGTGCCAAGCGTTCATCCCAGTTAGAACCTACAACTCCCCAGCTGGCTCACTGCACAGTCCTGGCTGTTGGGCCCAAGCCTCCTGGCCTTCTGTCTGCCCTGGTGGAGATCAACTTCTCTGCTGGGTTGTGCTGGTGGGGGCCACATTTCAAGACCCATAGCTGAGCAGGCTGAGGAAGCCAGAGCTGAGATTTTTTTCCCCCATGTCCTCACAAATAGATAGTAAATCTATCCAATAAGGTCATCTTTGAACGAAAAAGGACAACAACAGGCATGAATTCCAGCATCCTGTTTGGCACCCTCTTCAAAGCACCCTGACCCTCTAGGCCTCCCTTGAATATTGGTGGGAGAAAGCTCCAGATGGAGAAATTCAAGTGCCAGTATGCAAGGGAGGGATTATCATTTTGATATGTGGGTGGCATTTGCCTAAAGAAACAGCTTTTGAATACTCGTAAACAAACCAAAGAACAGCAAATTAGAGTTGCACTTCAAAAATGCCCCAGATCACCACTACAGTGAAATGAAAAAGACATTTTTAGTCAATCACGATTCTAGGAGAGGAGTTGTTTTAAAAATGGAAGCTCGATTTTAAATCGCTTCTTGAGATTCAGTCACACTGTGTATGTGCGTGTAGGGGTCTTTTCTTAAGGTGCTTCCATCAAGAATGACTTTGTTTGCTCTGAGTAAGAAACCCATTTATAGTGCCAAACCGTGAGAACAGACCGACCCTGCTAGGACAAATATCATTGCTCTGGCCAGTGGTCCACTCATTGCAAACTGTGTTTAACAATAAACATCCCAGAACCACCGAGAACGGACAAAAACAATGAGTGCCACTCCCAGGTCAAAGATCTGGGGCAAGCCGAATGGGAGACCGACACAGTGTAGGAGGGTGTCTGCTGTTAAATTTGGTGGAGTGGGCACTCAGTGCATCTTGACAGAGCATGGCTGGAAGTGGGGAAGGGGGAACCAGAGTCATCGGAGAGGCCGGGCGCGGTGGCTCACGCCTGTAATCCTAGCAGTCCGGGAGGCCGAGGCGGGCGGATTGTTTGAGCTCAGGAGTTCAAGACCAGCCTGAGCAAGAGCGAGATCCCACCTCTACTAAAAAAATAGAAAGAAATTAGCTGGAAAACTAAAAATATATATAGAAAAAATTAGCTGGGCATGGTGGCACATGCCTGTAGTCCCAGCTACTTGGGAGGCTGAGGCAAAAGGATTTCTTAGGCCCAGGAGTTTGAGGTTGCTGTGAGCTAGGCTGATGCCAGGGCACTCTAGCTCAGGAAACAGAGTGAGACTCTGTCTCAAAAAAAAAAAAAAAAAAAAAAAGTCATGGGAGAGTCACAATAGTCACCGGGAAAACAACAGCAGATGTTAAAATAGAAGGGGGGAGACAAGGTAAGAAATTGGAAGGTGGGTAGCAGGCTCAGCAGAGACGAAGCTGAAGCATAAGTTGGAGAGAAGTGTGGCATCAGAACCAGGGCTATAAGGAGCATACACTGGCTTTCCTTATGAGGTCAGGTAAATAACGCACATGTCTGGACAAACTGAAATCAATTTCCTGATACACATTGTTGGGAAAGCCCACCTTATGGAGGAAGACATTTATTGTACAAAACCATCAAAAAGAATTCTAAGTGATATGCGGAGTTTCTATAAAAGTAAAGAAAATTTCACTTTGAGTATTTATGCCTACAAAAATGTGAGTGCGATTTTTAGTCTTAAAAATTCCAATGAACTGACGAATTTAAAAACAGAGTGACTATAAACCAGAGGCTGCAACGTGGGTATCTGTGTTTGCCCTGCACAGCATTTTTAAAAAATCAAATAATTGCTATCGGGGTAGAACTTCCATTCCCCTGGCCTTATACCTTATACAGGCAGACCTCATTCTATCGTGCTTCACTATACTGAGCTTCACAGATAGCACATTTTGTACAAATTGAAGGTTTGTGGCAACCAAGAGGCAAACAAGTCTATTGGCACCATTTTTCCAACACCATGTGCTTACTTTGCCTCTCTGTGGCACATCTGGTAATTTCCACAGTATTTCAAACTTTTCCATTATTATTATGTTAATATTTGTTATAGTGATCAGCGATCTTTGATGTTACTATTATAATTGTTTTAGGGCACCATGAACCATGCCCATATAAGACAACAACTTAATTGATAAATGTATGTGTTCTGACTCTCCGCCAACTGGCTGTTCCCCCATCTCTCTCCCTCTTCTCTGGCCTTGCTATTCCCTCAGACACAACAATGCTGAAATCAGTCCAATTAATAACCCTAAAACGGTCTCTAAGTGTTCAAGTGAAAGAGCCGCACGTCTCTTATTTCAAATCAAAAGCTAGAAATAATTAAGCCTGGTGAGGAAGGCACATCAAAAGCCAAGATAGCCCAAAAGCTAGGCCTTTGTTGCCTAACATTGAGCCAAGTTGTAAATGCAAAGGAAAAGTTCTTAAAGGAAATTAAAAGTACCACCCCCAGAGAACACACAAATGATAAGCAAGCAAAGCAGCCTTACTGCTGATATGAAGAAAGTTCTAGTGGTCTGACCAAACCAGCCACAACATTCCCTAAAGACAAAGACTAATTCAGAGCAAGATCCTAATTCTCTTCACTCCTATAACAGCTAAGAGAGGTGAGGAAGCTACAGAAGAAAAGTTGGAAGCTAGCAGAAGTTGGGTCATGAGGTTTAAAAAAAGAAGCCATCTCTATAACATAAAAGTGCCAGATGAAGTGGCAAGCGCTGATGGAGAAGTTGTGGCAAGTTAACCAGAAGATCTAGCTAAGATCATTGACGAAGGCGGCTCCACTGAACAACAGATTTTTAATGTAGACAAAACAGTCTTCTATTGGAAGAAGACGTCATCTAGAACTTTGATAGGTAGAGAAGAGAAATCAATGCCTGGCATCATAGGTTCAAATGACAGGCTACTTTCTTGTTAGGGGCTAATGCTGGTGACTTTAAGTTGAAGCCAATGTTTATTTACCATTCTGAAAATCCTAGGGCCCTTAAGAATTATGCTAAATCTACTCTGTCTGTGCTCTATAAATGGAACAGCAAAACCTTTAAACACATATATTTACGGCCTGGTTTCACTGAATAGTTTTTTCTTTTCTTTTCTTTTCTTTTTTTTTTCTTTAGATGTGGGTTTCATTATGTTACTCAGGTTGGTCTTGAAGTCCTAGGCTCAAGCAATCCTCCTATCTCAGTCTCCCATGTAACTGAGATAATTACAGGTATGCATCACTATGCATGGAGATTTATTGACTATTTTAATCCCACTGTTGAGAACTACTGCTCAGAAAAAAAAAAAAACAAAACAACTTTCTTTCAAAATATTACTGCTCATTGACAATGCACCTGATCACCCAAGAGCTCTCAGGGAGATGTACAAAGACATTAATGTTGTTTTTGTGCTTGTTAACACGACATTCATCGTGCAGCCCATGGGGTCAAGGAGTAATTTTGATTTTAAAGTCTTATTATTTAAGAAATATTTCTTAAGGCTAAAGGTGCCATAGATAGTGGTTCCGCTGACAGATCTTGGCAAAGTAAATTGAAAACATTGTGAAAAGGATTCACCATTTTAGATGCCATTAAGAACATTCATGATTCATAGGAGATCAAAATATCAATACTAACCCTAACAGAAGTTTGGAAGAAGTTGATTCCAACCCTCGTGGATGACTTTGAGATGTTTAAGACTTCATTGGAGGAAATAACTACAGATGTAGTGGAACTAGCAAGAGAACTAGAATTAGAAGTGGAGCTCGAACATGGGACTGAATTGCTGCAACCTCATGATAAAACTTGAACCGATGAGGAATTGCTTCTTAAGGGTGAGCAAAGAAAGTGATTTTTTGAGATGGAATCTACTCCTGGTGAAGATGCTCTAAACATTGTTGAAATGACAACAAAAGACTTAGAATAGTACATAATTTAGTTGACAATGCAGTGGCAAGGTTTGAGAAGATTACTCCAATTTTCAAAAAAGTTCTACTGCTTGATAAAATTCTATCAAACAGCACTGCAAGCTATAGAGAAATTTTCTGTGAAAGGAAGAGTCAATAGATGTGGCAAAGTTTATTGTTGTCTTATCTTAAAAAATTGCCACAGCCACCCAGCCTTCAGCGACCACTACCCTGACCAGTCAGCAGCCATCGACATCAAGGCAAAACCCTCCACCAGCAAAAAGATCATGACTTGAGGAAGGCTCAGATGATCATTAGCACTGTTTAGCAATAAATTATTTTTAATGAAGGCATGTACCTTTTAATGAAGGCATGAAGGTATTGTTTTTTTAGACATTATGCTATTGCAAACTTGGTAGACTACACTATAGTGTAAACATGGCTTTCATATGCACTGGGAAATCAAAAAACTCACAGGACTTGCTTTATTCTGATTACTTTATTGCAGTGGTCTGGAACTGAACCAGCAATATCTCTGAGGTGTGCTTGTATTTTCATGAGTATATCAGGGTGGTATTTGTATTGGGGGGGCATTTCTACTCTAGAAGCTCTCTGAACTCATTCCCTGATGGGTAGGAGGTTAGTTTTGATATTCATTGTCTTCGTTTCTTTATCAGATATTCTATTAACAATCTGACAGCATCATGGTTTCTCTTTCTCACCTTTCTCCCCTTACCAGACAGTTCTGCACACCCAAGATTTCATCTGAGAGTGGTAATTAGAAAACCCATTTTGGCTGCTGATTCCAGCCTTGTTCTCCAATCAGCTTTATCAGTAATAATGTTGACATCTTAATCTCCATCTGTCTCACTCTTGTGTCATTTCTCAATTTGTAATGAACTCAAAAGGAGAAGGGGGAGGTGTTATTAATTGGCTCCCTCAAATGCCAAGAGATTGCCAGCATTTAAACATTGGGAAATTTCATATAAAGATCTAGATTTCTGACTTTTGTTGAAAAATGGATGATCTGGCAGCACTGGAATATATTTGCACATAGTATCAATTTGATGAAGCTGAGTAATGGATGGCACCTTTAGATGGGACATGAATGCTCCAATTTGCCACAGTCCCCACCACTCCATATTACCTTACACCCAAGCTTTTAATTATCCATCTCATCCTGGCATTTAAGTTTGCAATTCCTACTGTAATCATATAAATGTCCTTGTTTAGAAAATAGATTTTTCTAAGTTAGTGAAATCCTAGTTATTGGATAGAATGACTAGTAAAAATTTTGAAAACCAGTGGTCTGGAAGATCTTGTATCTGTAAGTCTGATTGCATAGCCAGTGCTATGGCATTCTGGTTCCTGACTCAGAAAAGCTACAGATCTCTGCTGTTTCACTCTACTGCATTCCCAATGCGATGTAGACCTACATCAACTATTTTTTTTACTTTTAGGTAAGACTTCACCTGCCAGCTCAAAAAAAAAAAAAAAAAAAGCCTATTTAAGCCTTAGAGTAAAGAAGACCCTCTGTTTATAGGTTATATTTTGTGTCCAGGCATTGTAAGTTGTATCTTTCTGGCCAAAGCAAAGCAGAGGATTGGAAAAATTATTGAACTAGTTCAAGAGAAACACATGTCAAATGACCCAGGTAATTTCCAGAAAAGCCAATGTTTTCTCTGAATTAGAGTACTTGGAGAATTGTCCCAACCACCTGTATTGCTTAGGTCATGGAGACTGAGACTGTGTTTTCACAACTAAAATAACCATAGTTGAACCAGCCATGGAGGCCCGTCCCAAAAACAGAATCTGCTGCATCACTGTGCATTCAATTGCCTTTAACACAATCAGTTGTGGGGAGTGTAAAGCATATTAATTTCATTGTTCTAAAGCAATTTAATCATGTTACACAGATATGACTAACCTTAAACATTTTCCCAGTTTCATTTTATAAGACAGCAAAATGACTAGTCAATCAACCAATTTTCTGACCCAAATGATAACAACAGCTTGTTTGACGCTTTTATTTAATTGACCGCAAGTTTGGGATTCTTTTAGATACTCTCACGGTGTAGGTGCCGTAAACTAAATTTTAGCTTCCTTAATTATTATTTTTTTCTTTTTTTATAACCTAGTATTTGTCTACGTCACACATCCTGATTGTATGGCTTCTAAACAAAGCTAAATTCCTCTGTTGGCTTTCTCTCCAATGGGTTCTTGCCTTTGTGTTTTCTATTTAAAAATAAAGTCTCTCTTCTAGTTTACCTTCTGAGAATCTGACATTGTTCTCCTTTGCAAGGTGAAGCATCCCCTAATTATACCTGGAAACCTGGCCACCACAATAATATTCACTTCAGAAAATAAATGCAAAGTAAATATGATTCCAGATTTAAATTCAGCAACTCGAACAAGCTTTACATACTGGAGTGTTTGGCTTTATTTCTTGCAGTGAGTCAGAGCCAGGAGGTTCCCATTAAGGTGTATATGAATTCTATTACTCCACGCTGAAGTTTGTCTGTAACGTAATGTTGTAAGGCAGCCAAGTTCTTCTAGCAATCTCACGGACCAATATTCAAAACATATCAGTATCTCATTAGACCCTTCATTTGTAAAAAGCTTTACATTCTACTCAGCAAGCTATAGTTACAGAGCTATTTTGTTTTAGGGTAAAGTAAAACCCGTTTTAAATAAGTTTATTACTTCCATTGTATTGGTACCTACCAGGTAGTCACATTCATCTGGAATGAGTTGCCATAAAAAGAGGAAATAAATGCACAGAATTATGCATGGAGTGTGCTTTGATGTAGTTCAAAGTAATAGGAAGGGGATTTTCAGGGAAAATTTTTTCCTACACCCCTATCACTGTCGAAAACTGAGGAAAAATTCCTCAAGCTAAGTTACATGGCAGTATAAAAACTGTTCAAATAAGCTCAAATCATGAGGAAAAGAGGCAACAAATACTCTCTCTTCAGCTTCAAACCTCTTTCTTTTCCTCTTGCCCCTCTCTTTTAAATGAATCCCGAAAGAATTTTAGGCAAATATATTTTGAAAAAGTGCTGAATTCCTAAAGACTTAATAGTCAGAGGAAAGAGTTGACTGCCAATTCCCTTCCCACATCTCCTCCTTATTTTTCAAAAACCACTTCTTCAAATGATAACTTGTGAAGAAGACACCCCGCATCATTAGGTCACCTCTCACCCCAGTGTGTCACCACCTTCAGAGATGAATGACCTGGGAAGAGGATGAAACGTGCTGAGGTTCAAAAGCCCCCGTGGCCTGATGGTCCCAGCACTGTAGCTGGAAGGTTTCTTTCCTTGTCTTTCTAATCCTGGTGTTCTATGCTGAAAGGACAATGATTATCCCATCAACTCTGGAAGCAAGACGTGAAGGTTCAGGGCTGACAGAACTTGGCACTAGGAGATATAATCAATCGCATGCTTTCTAGGGAAAAAAAGAAGGAGACAAACACACTGAAAAAGAAACTCAACGAAAGTGAAAAATTAACACCAATCTATTAAACCTATAAAGAGTGTATTATTGAGAGGCCTTGGGGAAGTCATTAGTATACTCCATGGTCATTGAGAAAAATAAAATAAACTGGAACTGATACATCAGGAGAAGGTTACATACTATGCAAAGTTCCATGACTAGGTGAGCATCTTCTTCCAAATAGGTCTTTAAGATTGAAATAATAATAATTTCCTGCTTTAATTAAGCAAATAAACAAAGAGTCTAGCAGAACCTGTGCATTCCCTGTTCTCCTGCTCTTCCAACCTATTTAATAAAGTCTGACTGCTAACAGGTGACAAATGGGTTTGTCCTTGTGTGTGTGGTTCCTGTTAAAAGTTGCCATACACTCTCTGTTTGTACATGCCTTATTTCTTCTACTGGATTGAAAGCTTCTAAAGGAAAGAACTATTGTCTTGCTCACCTTTGCAAGATTATATTATGAAGACATATATTATAAAAGTTTCAGTTTCTCACATCATGTAAGGCAAAAATCTCATCTGACCAAATCATCCTTGGAAATCTCTTAGGAAGGGGCAATTTGGAGACCATGGGTCATTAAGTCCAACACGGCCATTTTTCTCCAGTGTTGGAGCAGGTCAGTGCATCATTAAATCATTTACTTGTATGAAGCTTTACATTCTACTGTTTTGGGTAGACCACCAGTTGGCTTGTAATTAGGCCTATATTGTTTGAAAGATATAAATATAAACATTACAATCTCATTCAATGTTACAAGATATCTCAAGCATGATAAGTATACAAAATTTTATACTGAACGAAGAAAGAAAACATTCATGTCTCTCATCGCATGCTTACTGCAGTCAGGATCCCATCAGGAAAACAGAAACCATCATAGGTATTTCAGACAGAGGTGATTTAACGTAGGGGATCAGTTATACAGCGATAAGAGGGCTGAAAGAGAAAAAAAATGTTGCTTGGGGAATTCTGGTGATTAGCAGCTTGGGAAGCAGCTACCACTCTTAAGGCTGGGAGATAGAAAGAGAAGAAAGGATGGTGTTATCAGAATCCAGAAACTTGGGGGAAGGGTCCCCACAGAGCAAGTGCACAGACACCAAAGTGCCACTGCACACAGGATTGCAGAACCTCTAAAGGGGACCACACATGATTACTACTGGGACTCTAATGGTGAGCTCTCAGGAAATGTGGCACAGTTGCTACTGGTACCTCCGAAGGGGCCGCTGTAGAGGTGATGCTGGAAATGCCGAAATAAGCTGGAGTCCTGCCTACCCGAGTACTGCTGCTGGCGGAGGCCGGCCGGAACTGAAAACAGGAAGAGCATCCCTTCTGTCCTCCTATAACCTTTTAATTTCCCGCCAGTGCCTCCGGTCAGTGGAACCTAACCAGAAGCCAGACAGCAAAGAAGTTTGGGGAATGTGGTTTGCAGACTTCTGCCTCCACTGCCACGAGCAGAATACGAAAGCCTGGGCTTGAGGCTGAGAGACAGTCGGTAAAACTACTCCGAAGCACAAATTCATGAAATGAAATAGCAGGCAGAATTTCCTGCCCTATTTATGTCATTTTTCTTTCTTTTTTTTGGCCATAGTTGCATTTCAGTAAGGTAAATGTATGCATGATGTGAATTCACTTTTTCTTATAATCCCATAGTTTGTTAGCCCAATACCCTGCATACAGCATGTGATTAATGAAGATATTGAATGGATAAATGAAGTCTTTTGGTTTTTTTGGTGCTAGGGGGATTTTCTCTGAGTATTAGTCCTGTTTAACTGCCATTGAGAAATTAGTCTAGCTAAAATATACAGGAACCTGAGGGTAAACTCTCCCATAGTTCACTGACATTGCAAATGTATCTATCCAAATAGTTCAGATGGTTTCTATCCCTGACTGTATCCCCTAATTCTCCACTTCCGATTCACTGTTAAAATCTCTACTGCAGCTAGCTACACTTGCATAGCCTAAGAGTGACATCCAGTGGCTTATAGTTTAATCACTTACTGTAATACATCTGGAAATCTAATCAGCTCTCTATTATCAATATAAATAGAAAGGAACATAATATATAAAACCCTTAATAGAAGACGAAACTTAAAACCATTAGATTTACTTTGGGAGGTTATTAAAGTAGATTTGCCTGGCTAGTTGTTTGAGATCTCATATTCAAGTTCATTTGTCTTGCTTTCCCTTTTCTGAGCACATGCCTATTACAACTCTGGTGATGTCTGCTAAAGGCATAGGCTGGCTGGCAGAGAAGAAAACTGGGGGAAGGTGGGACTAGGATTGAGAGAATTAACCAGTGCTAAACCTGGCTCTCAAGACTAAAAGTTTAATATTTGAGGCCCAAAATGATGTAGTAAAGTCAGCCTAGATCCAGGCTTAAACTAGTATCTAAAGTTGTCCAGTCTGGCAGTAGAGCCTGTCTGTACAGAGCTTCAGGAAGAGATCATTTTAATACTTAGTTAGGTGGGCTCTTCACTCAGGGTCCCAGGGGCTCGGGCTACTCAAGGAGGACTCCCAGCCAGCAGCTGGGACAAGAGAGACTGGCTTTGGCAGAATGTCAGAGCAGCAACTAAACTGTCTCAAGTTCAGGATGCCACATTCAATGGCAGGAAGCTAAAGTGGTTGTTATTTGAGGCTTGGGAAGTCAGTCTTATTCTAGCATACACATAGTCTCAAAAAACAAATAAACCAACTCCACGTATGTTCTCAATTCTCCTCCTTCTTTCTATAGAAATAGTCAAAGTAACCGGCAACTCCATCACGACATCCCACACTTAAATGAGCTAGGAAGAAAAATCTTCTCATCTCTGTTTAAATGGACCCTAGCCTAAAAATACTACCAATTCAGAATTCACAGTGAATTGAATATGTTCTCCTGCTCAAAGGAATTCATCCCAGACAAGCTCCTTCCTCATTTAATAATATTTTCCAGAGGAAAGCCCGCAAAAATGTATTTATTTGTAAATATGTAGCAGTGACTTCAAAGGAAATCTCATGGTGGCTGTAGTTAGAACTATTCAGACACCTCTTTGATTCAGCTTGATTTGGGAGCAGGATACTAAGAGTGAGTTGTGAATATGATTAGTATAGCTCGTGATGTCAATATATGGCAAAAGATTTGTTGTGGCTTTCTTCCATGTAATTAAATCCCACGGGGAGGTGTGATATATTTTTTGACTATGAAGTCTGTAAGGAAACGGTTTCCACAAAGTTTTCTTTCCTATTACATCAAAGTGATAGGCAGAGTTAGCCTCTCCTATGGAAATTTCCATGCATTTTTTAGAACAAGTAGAAACTGCAAGGCAGAACTATGAAAATTTATAGATGCTTGCAACATCAGAATCTTTTTCTCAGTGAGAATGTGCTGTTATATGACCATGAGGAGGAGGAGGATGGTGATCTTACCTTTTATCAAGACACTTATTTCTGTGAAAAACAAGAAACTCTCAGCAATCAAGTGTAAATAATTTCAAAGTCCAGACCCTTAATGATAATGTTTTAATTATCAGAGAAAAGGGAAATATCCGAAACTTAAATAGAATCTAAATGATACTCATCTTTCACTTTTTTCAATTAATCCGACTTAACAATGGCTTGTTGGCCAACAAAGTATAAAGTTGATATTTCAATTAAAATAGAATAGTAGTATTTTGTCTAACGTTTTTTTTCTAAAAATGCTTTTGCAAGGACATCATATTTTAATAGGAAACAGATTATGTGTCTCAAACGTAATCAGCAAATGCAAGAACTTTTGTTTCCCCACTCTAGTTTATTGTCCATAGACACACTGCCTCTGTGTTTTGTTTACTTAACCTTGTGCATTTTCCTACCAAAAAGGCAACCACAGGAGATGTAATAAATCTGAGAAATTCTCCAGAACTTAAAATGCCTTCATGGCTCATTCTGTGTGATGGCAAACCCAGTGACAACAGAAGACGCCGTTTGGGGAGACCCCTCAACTCCGTTCATTCCATCTCCACTGATGGCTCAAATCCGACTGCATGTCACTTACTGCACTGCTCACCGCAGCCCTGGCCTCATGACCCCCTTGACACACACGAGTGGGGAAGAACTTCAAGGGGAGAACTCACAAGAATCTGCAAAGAGGTCAAAGTTATCTTTCAGGAATTGACTTTAACTCAGTGATAAGACATTGTAATTAATTCGTGTCTTCATAGAGAATGAGAAAGGTCACTGCTTAAACAGTTAATGGGGAGTTAAAATGCAGGAAAAAGGTATTTGCCTGAGGAAGTTGTACAGTGCATGTAAAGATGAAAGGAAGCTTCTAACTGAATTTCTCTTAAACACCTGATTTAGACATTCTACCATCAGTTTACCTGAGGGACGAAGAACAAAATACATTATCAAATATTTATTTAAGATCCAATAGAGGATAGATTGCATTGGGGTATAAGCAGAAAGAATATTTGCCAGGAAAGCACAGTA
Organism: Propithecus coquereli; assembly: GCF_000956105.1. Classification (NCBI taxonomy): domain Eukaryota; kingdom Metazoa; phylum Chordata; class Mammalia; order Primates; family Indriidae; genus Propithecus; species Propithecus coquereli. Next base: position 972,356 of record NW_012148631.1, read on the forward strand.
CAATTCTACCAACAGGCACAGCCTAGAAGCTCAAATTCTTTCTTCTCTGACAATGATCACAGAGTCAGGCCCTTATAAAAATAGCCCCTTTGCATATCTTGATGGGGACCTCTCATGTAGTACCTAAGAGACAGAAGGGTTCATATTAAATGCGATTTCATACTCTCTGTAACATATTCTCTGTTCACTCCATGCCTAGGGCACTCAGATGTGAATCCTGCTTGCATTTACAGTAAATCAAGGTAAAAATACTTGACTAAGCAGAAATTCCAGCTCTCTGTACCCAGTTGAGGCACTCATCTAAACGAGACACTTAATATGGACACATGTGACCTTAAACAAATGACATCTTCATTGAGTTTCAACATTGTTCAAAAAGTGAATATGTCATAGTGTAAGAGAAAAAGGTAGCAAGATTAGTAAAATAGTCAAATTAAAAAGTTTAGGGAAAAAAGAGTATAGGCTGATGAGACCTTTGAATAAACAAAATAAGCCCGAGGAGATGTGTTTATGTGCTTGTGACCACAAGAATAAGCATAACCAAGAGGACTGTAAGAGTCCAACCAACCAAAAAGACCTGAGGAGGTCCCAGTGAGAAGGAATCTGGTCCCCACTCACAATCCCCTGGGCAACGGACCTCCTCCACATCCTAATTGCATCATTATAAGACAAGCCAAATGCAAATGAAATAAACAGTAATTTGGGGCAGAGCAACATGTGGACTAGTCAGCTACTCCTTGGAGATGGAACAAGGGATGAGTTTTAGAGGGTTTGTGAAACAGAGGATGAGATCATGGAATAAAAGGGTAAATTGGGCTTGCGAGCTCAGACATTTCTCAAGTCCTAAAGGTGTACCTGTCATATGCTCTGAATTTAGTCATGGTCAGGGTAAATAATTAATCAAATGCAATGAGACTCCTCTTACCTGAGCTATCACACTTTGCAATATACCTGGTTTTTGACCCAGAGAATGCATTTTTAGGGCTCTATCCCCCAGAAATATTTACACATGGACAGACGTATAAACAAGGATTTCCAATGCAACATTATTTATAATAATAAAAAATTGGAGTAATAAGTATCCACGAATAGGGGAATATTAAATAAAGTATGACATATTTATACTAGGAGAAAGTGCAGTGATTGTGGCAGACTGGAGTGAGATCCTCCTGTTGGCCTCAAGGAAGCAATCAGCCGTGTGTGAACCGCCTATGGAGGGGTCAGGTACAAGGACCTGAGGGGTGGCTATCCTTACTCATAGCCAGCAAGGAAAGGGGGATTTTGTCCTATAATCACAAGGAACTGAATTCTGTCAACAACTTGAGTTTGAAAAAAGAACCCAAATCTGAGATGAGATCACAGACCCAGCTAACACTGTAATTTCAGACTCAAGAGACTCATGAGACCTTGAGCGGAGGACCCAGTTAACTCATGCCTGGACTCCTGCCCCATGGAAACTGTGAGGTAATAAATGCATGTTGTTTTAAGCCACTACGTTTGTGGTAATGTCTTATGCAGAATAGAAAACTAATACACTTGCATTTTTTCAATTATTTATATTATTTGGTTAAATGTTTAGAGAATTTCCCTAAAAATATTGGCAGAGTTGTTGGCAAGATAGAGTAGGATAGACAGATTCTACTGTTAAAAGGAATGGGTTTCTGAGTGAGAACAAATTTTATAGATGGTCAGCTCATTATCAGATATTTTATTTAATATTTTAATTTTATTATGATTTTTGCTGCCCTAAGCAATCCTATGACTATAAAACAAAGATACTTGGAAAACAACAACTCTTTTCCCACATTGAAGATAGATTCCCTAGCCTCAAAAATTTTTTAATTTATACTTTCAACAAGGGAAAAATAGTATGTTTAAAATTATCTCTCTTCCTACTCCTTCTTATTTCCCCTCACTTTCACAGGTCTTGATCTTAATGGAAACCTTTAATAAACATTCTATATGACAAACTCTGTCTCAGAGTCCTCAGAGCCAGGTTTCTAGGAAGCTCAATCTACAAACCCAAATTTCTACAATGAAGTCATCTGCAATTTATTTCAAAAGGTCTGAAACACATACAGAGAGAAAAAAATGTTAAAAACTGGTTTATATTGGTAAAGTATGTATAGGTTTTATACTATTTTTTCAAATTTTCTATATTTTTCAGTTTTTCCAAAATAAAAAGAGAAGAAAAGTAGGCAAAGAAAAAGACATTACTAACAAAGAAGCCAAAAGCAATACTGACTTCTCAACATAAATGATGGCAGTCAGAAGACAATGGAACTATATATAAAAAACATAGAAGGAAAATAGCTGTCAATTTATAATTGAATGTTCAACAAAACCTTAAATTAAGGCAAAATTAAGACATTTTATGCAAACAAAAACTGAAAGAATTTGTCAGCAACAGACTAATAGTGAAGAAAATATAGAAAATTACTCAGGTGGAAGAAAAGAGATCCCATATTGAAACACAGATATTAAGGAAGTAATGAAGAGCAATGGTAAATATGTTAATAAATATATTTATAAGTCCTAGTTTTATAAAGTAATAATTTAACACACTTAAAATCTCTCTTCTGTTCACTTTCTTTTTTTCTCTTTTTGTATTTTTTTTAGATTGTTTGTGTTATTATATTTTCTTTCTCTATTGTCTTATTAGTCATATATTCTTAAGTGATTTTCCTGGAAAATATAATATTCATTTTTAATATATTTAAATTTAATACAAATGAGTTCTTTAGCTACTTCCCAAGAGATTCAAGGAAGTAAATAACTCTATTTACCTTGCTCCTGACTTTTTACTTTCATGGTACTGTGGTCAGACATACATTTCATTAGAGTTTTTAGGTTGGTGCAAAAGTAATTGCGGTTTTGGACAGTAAATTTTAAATAATTATAACTAGGCTCAAACACATCTTTATTAATCAAAATAGGAACCATTACAATCAACACATTTGTTTATTGTTTATTCCTGTAACATAAAAATCCATGCTTCAGGATTCCACAAACTCTTGGAAAGCATTTTCTGCATCCTGCTGGTTATTGAAGCGTTTTCCCTGCAAAAAGTTGTCGAGATGCTTGAAGAAGTGGTAGTTGGTGGGCAAGAGGTCAGGTGAATATGGTGGATGAGGCAAAACTTCATAGCCCAATTCATTCAACTTTTTGTGACATGCAAAAAGTTGGGCATTGTCGTGGAGAAGAACTAGTTCCTTTCTGGTGACCAGTGCCGGCTGCAGGCATTGCAATTTTCTGTGCATCTCACTGATTTGCTGAGCAAATTTCTCAGATGTAATTGTTTTGCCAGAATTCATAAAGCTGTAGTGGATCAGACCAGCAGCAGATCACCAGTGACCATGACTTCTTTTTGGTGCAAGTATGGTTTTGGGCAGTCCTTTGGAGCTTCTTCTCGGTTGTCAACGGTTGTTGTGTAAAATCCACTTTTCCTCGCACGTCACAATCCAATTGATAAATGGTGCGTTGTTGTGTACCAGAAGAGAAGACGACACTTCAAAACAATAATTTTTGTGATTTTTGGTCAGCTCATGAGGCATCCACTTATCAAGCTTTTTCACCTTTCTAGTTTGCTTCAAATGCTGGACTGTAGATGGTCAACCTTAAGTTCTTGGCAACTTCTCCTGTAGTTGTAAGAGGATCAGCTTTGATGATTGCTCTCAATTGGTTGTTTCCAATGGCCGGTCACTGTGCTCCTCATCGTCCAGGCTCTCGTCTCCTTTGCAAAACTTCTTGAACTACCACTGCACTGTATGTTCATTAGCAATTCCTGGGCCAAATGCATTGCTGATGTTGCAGGTTTTCTCCACTGCTTCACGACACATTTTGGGCTCAAATTTGCTTTTCGTCTAACATTATTTCCATAATCTAAAATAAATATAAAATTTTTTTTTCTTTTTGAGACAGAGTCTCGCTCTATCACCTGGGCTAGAATGCCATGGCATCAGCCTAGCTCACAGCAACCTCAAATGCCTGGACTCAAGCAATCCTCCTGCCTCAGCCTTCTTGTAGGGGAGTCCCTGTAGCTGGGACTACAGGTGCACGCCACCACATAGACTAATTTTTTCTATTTTTAGGAGAGACAGGGGTCTCGCTCTTGCTCAGGCTGGTCTCGAACTCCTGACCTCAAGCTATCCTCCTGCCTCAGCCTCTCAGAGTGCTAGGATTACAGGCATGAGCCACCATGCCCAGCCATATAAAATAAATAGCAAATAATATGTCATTAGCAAGAAAAAACATAGAGCAAGAAATGTGCATTCAAATGATGTATAACATAACCACATTTACTTAAGAATGTATTCCAATATCAAACAGCAAATTTCAACAATGCTAAAACTGCAATTACTTTTGCACCAACCTAAATATATGCCCATTTTCCTATTGGGTTGCCTCTTTTCTTTATTGACTTGTAGAATTTTTATTTTTAACATTCTGGATATTAGTCCTTTATCAAACATTTTCTTCCAATATATGCTTTCATTTTTTAAAAAATAGCCTTATTGAGGTAGAATTGACATATACTAAATTGCACTTATTTAATGTGTACAATTTGATGAGCTCCGACATATCTAAACACCTGTGAAAAAATCACCACAATCAAGGTACTGAACACCTGCATTATTCCCGAGTTTCTTCATGTTCCTGTCTAATCCTTCCCACTCACATCCCCCGTGTCCCACTCCCATTCTCAGTCACCCACTGATATGCTTTCTGTCACTTTACATTTTCTAGAATTTTACATGAGAGGAATCATACAATATGTACTCATTTTTGCCTGGCTTTTCCACTCAGCATGATTATTTTGAGATTTGTTCATGCTGTTGCCTCATTCCTTTTTATTGCATTGCTGAGTAGGAACCCATTGTAGGGACATACTAAAGTTTATCCATTCACACATTGATAAACATTTGAGTTGCTAACACTTGGTATTAGTAGTCTTTTAAATTTTAGCCATCCTAGTGGGTGTAAAATGATGTCTCCTTGTAGATATGACTAATTTATTGAGCACTTTTTGTATGCTTACTAGCCAAAATGTCTGCTTGCATCTTCGTCCATTTTTAACTGGATTGTTGGCCTTCTTATTACTGAACCATAAGAGTTCTTTGTATATTCTTGATACAAGTCCTATGTCATATAGAAATATAGGATATAGTCTTTCCTCTTCTATGACTTGTCTTTCAAAGAAAATATTTTTTGTTTTTTTTTATGCACATCTTAGCAGCAGCAAATCAAGCTCTGAGTGTTAGTTGAATAAATCCCACAATCTGAGCTCAATTGTTTATGCTATTATTTGAACAAGAATAATTATTCTCCTGTGTTTCCACCAGTGAAGTATTGACACAACGTCTCCCTGATGTCAAATAAAATACTGTCTAGAACTGCACAAAGGGCCCTTAGTTCATTGTCATGAAGATGTTGGCTTTATAATACAAGCCTCTCAAAAGCAGTGAGGTTGTTATGTTGAAAATCTGCGACTGATTTAAAGTTTAGAAGTTATCAGCTCTAAATAATAAACTGAACTCATCCTCCAAAAAACAGTTGCAGAGACTATAAAAAAAGCAGACACTCTTAACTTTCTATGCTTAATTTGAGGCCGCTACTGATGCTTTTAGCCAAATTAGGCCTGTGTAAAAGCAATTCACTTCATGACCAGGGGCCTGCAAATTTTCATTTGCAATATCACTGATTTCATACCTGATCCACATAATTGTCCTTCAGTGTCCAAAAAATAGCTCCCAAAGCCAAGCGAAAGTATTTTCTCTCTGGTATCAGTTGCAACCATACACCTGCAGGAAGGGAATCGGAAAAGAGCAAGGCTAGAGAGAAGAATGTTGTCCTCCAGGGACCGAGTTCTCTAAGGCAAAACAAGATGACACTGGCAGGGGTACTGTCAAAAACTCTCTGAGCAGAGAATCCATTTTAATGGGAGATACAAATCCACTTTTATGTAGTAACGTTGGTCAGGATAATCATTGGAAGTGTGGCTTCTTCCCCTCCAGTCTTCCTTAGCTGGCATTTACTGCTCACAGGATAGGCGTATAAAAGCAAAAATGCAAATAGTGACTAAAGAATTGATCTCTTGGCTTCTAAGCTTTAAAAACCAAGGACTAGGCCTAAAGAATAAAATGAGTTTTTCCTTCCTCAGCTTCACCTCCTCTCCCTCCCTGCCCAGGGTAATCCTTTGAGCTGATACTCTTGATTAAAGGAGAATAAAGATCCACAGTGACTAAACACAGGGAGTGATTTCGGATTGGATCCTAGATTAGAAAGGAAAAAACATCTAAGAAGAACATTCCTGGGACCACTGAAAGTTCTTAGACACATACGTAGACTAGTAATAGCATTGTGTCAATATTTAGTTCCTGTATCCCCTATTTGATAAGGTAGAAGAATGCCTTGTTCCTAGGAGATAAACGGTGAAGTATTTCAGGGTGAAATATCACAATGTAGGGAACTAACTCCATTGATACAGGAAAAAAGGTGTGTGTGTGTGTGTGCATAGAAAGAGAGAAATAAAACAAATGAGGCACACAGTTAACTTGGTAGCCATTGCTGTATCAAGATGAAAGGTATACAAATGTTCATTACATTAGTCTTACAAGGTTTCTGAAGTTGAAGTTTTCAAAGTTGAACACTCTTTTTGAGATGGGAGAAAAGAAATAGGATCAAAAAGGAAAGAAAAATAGAGAGGTGCTGGTCAGGGACTCTCAGCAAAGGGGCTGGTGTTTTTTGCAAAAGGAAAAGCGATAAAATGTCCAGATATGCTGGGGAACATGACAGTAGAGGGGATTTGCACCCCACTTCCCACCTGGATTTGTGGGAAGCAGCGACCTTGTATGAAGGAATAAGGGAAGGAGAGCGGCAAGGAATGTTGAAGGCAAATGGGCTGACAGCAGCCACCCCTACCCAGCCACCCAGAGCAGGGCGGCAGGGCCTTGTATCATTTCCAACACTGCAGAGGGAGCTGTGAATTGCTAGCACTGGGCTCATCTCCCTGATGCCACGGTGCCAGCTGCCACTCCAGGAAGAAGGATGGGGAGAAAGAAACACTTAGCCTGCTGAGTTTAAACCTGGAAAGACTGACTTCACCCACAAGTGACTAATTTCATGTTTTATTCCACTCTATAGAATGGGGGCTTGATATTGACATGAAGTTCAGTGCTTAAGAAAAAAATGGAGCGTTACATTCCCTGTTCACCTGTTTTCCTGTGGCATGAGTCTGTACCCACAACAGTATTTTCTCTCTAACAAACAGATATTGCTTGGAAGGTAGTAATTTATTCTTTACCTTGGACATTGGTAATCTCATCTGTATTCTGTTCCCAAGGACCCCTGTGCTCAGTGTTAATGGGCTGGGGCAAGAAGAGAGGAGAAGGGGACTTCACATTGATGAGCATCAAATAAGAGGACTCAGCTTTTTGTCTTCCAGCAGTCAAATTCCTCTTCTGGGAAGTGCTTCTCTCTTGAAATGACAAACCCTTTTACAGTGACCAATACTTTTAAAAAGTAGTATGTGGAAAGGCTTTCTAAAATCAAAATCCAATTTTAGTGATTACACAGTTGTTTCTTTAAGCTCAGACAAGGCACCTTATACACTCATAGAGTTTTGGAAGAATTTATAGTTATAATTATCAGCTTAAATTGTGTTTTAAACGTCAGCCCTCTAAAAACAACCCAGAAATATTCCTTGTAGTTTTGTCATTAAGCTGGATTTTTACTTGGCAGCACTCAAGGTGGGGATTTTTGCAACATTAAGATAACAATCTCTTTGCTGTAGATTTTTAGTACCCCAGGGATTCAAAGATCAAGTTGCTTAGAGACTCCGTGGAATTTGCAGAAAAAGCAAACTCTAATCTTGACATCTGTAATTAACGTTTTTATCTTACTCTGAAAGTTTAGTTTGCTGGCAGCTTAGCTACTCTTTGGAGCTGAATAAGGATCTAGCTACACCACATCCCACACGACTTTCCATCCTGAGGGTGGGGTGGGGAGATTTGGGTCTCTCTATGGGCACAGTGTCAAGCTGTTGTTCGCGTTATGCAATAGTTGCATATGCCTAAGTTCCCTTTCAATCAATCTCCCTGCAGGTTTACTAAGCTAGGCTAACACTTGCCTGGTTTCTGAAGTTTTTTTATATTGAGGTCGAAGAACAACGCCTATGCATGCATAGAAGGTTGTGAAAATATCTGTGGAATATATTATTCAGTGAAATGTGAAAAATATCTGTATAACTCTGGTACGATTAAAGAATATGTTTTTTCCTCAGTAACTCAGATCATTGGCCACTCAGGCAAAAGCAAGTGAAATAAACCTAAATGATATATGTACACACACACAGACACACACAGACATACACAATGCATTTTATTGTGGCTAAGGCATGTGCCAGTTCTAATTGCTTCAACATTTTTTTCATAACTCTTCGGACTGAGGTGCACAAGTGCTTGGCTAACATACCAATCAAAACCAAAATAAAAAGAGAGAATCCATGTCCCTCTCACTCATAAAAGACAATTTATCAACTTGACTACGCCGAAGTTGCTAGAGAGAGTATGATAGTCATTTCATGCATTCAACAAATATGTGTGTGACCCCCACTCCCGAGCCGCCATCCTCATGGAGGATACTAAGTAAACAAGACAGTGTGTGTCCCGACGCCTCTGACATGCAAGCGAGGGGAGAGAGAAAAACGAACAAGAAATAAAATTGATAAAATAATGGTCAGATGGTGATGAAAGCCAAGAAGAAACTGAAAGGGAGCGATGTCGCAGTGTGACTGTGGGACAGCGTCAGATTGAGGGGTCAGGGAACGTCCCAGTGGAGGTGACTTGTGAGCCAAGACCTGGATCACAAGACTTTAAGATATAGCTCTGTGCTCTAATTTTTCAGGTTGTTTTATGACTTGGCCATGAGAAAAAGATCTCCTTCATAAACATTTAAATGAAGTGATTAGAATACACATCTCGTGGATGGGGTTCTATATTATACTCTCAGCTCCCACCTACTTCCTTTTTAAGCTTCATTCTAAAATGATATGATACCGCAGGAATCCATTTTGGAAATGTAAGTGGCAAACTAAACCCATTAACTATAAGTGATATAGACCCAAAAAGACATCCCAGCAGGGGCTGAGCTGGCCTTTTAGACAAAATGAGTGAGGTCATTGCTGTGCCGTCTGTCATAGGCTTGCACATCTCAGCCTTTATCAGTGACCAAAATTATCCAACAAAACAACTCCTTAAGTGCTTATGATGAAGAACAGCTACCCACACACCCAGGCAGGCATTCTTACATTCATATCTCCTGTGAATCCATCAGCCAGCAGTTCCCATGCTCAGGCTAAGGAGCAGACGTATTTCTTGTCAGGCAGTTTATCTATTGAGACGCTGTAGGATGTTCTTTATCTATCATCTTGTACTCCATGCACCATAACTCTTCTGGCTTATGACTTGTAGACAACAGAAATAGCCACTTGAAGGTGTCCCATGCAAAGTTCTGCTGTTGATAAAAAATAACAACCACTAGTCATATAATCCTGTGCCAATCATTAGTTCTCCCTGAACATTAATTTTTGTGTTTAAAACGAAGACATTTAACAAGATGAACTCTAAGTTCTAATTCTAACGTCTTAGGATTCCATGAAAATGATCCCAACAATATTTCTTTGCAAGGTAAGATATAAAACATTTGTTTAAATGCAAGAAAGAATAATACCTGAGCATTTTGGGAACTGCATCCACTGGGAATATACTTAGTTGTAACTAATGAAAAAGTTAACAGTGGCTTAAACAAATAAGGTTTTATTTTCCCACATAATAAGTTGCCTGGAAGTATGCTTTAGCTGGCGTTGGTTCAGCAGCATCACAATGTAAGGGTCAGCTTATCTCTTGATCTCTCCCTCATCTTGCAGCCTCGAGTTCACAAACTGGCTGCTGTAACTACAAAAATCATGTCCTCATAACTGGCTGAAGAGCTGGGAGATTAGTGGAGACAGGAACAGTGCCAGTCAGGTTTGACCTTTCTATCTGGAAAACAAAGTATTTTGTAGAAGCTCCTGCAGCAGCCAACTCCTTTGGTCTCATGTGTCAGGTGGTCAACTCTAGGCCCAGGGTGGCTGCAATCTTGCTTCTCCAGCCTGACAAATGGAGATCTCAGTTTCTTCAACGGTTCTTGGGTCATTCAAGCAACCATGTCTATTATAATCATTTCAGTATTATATCTTAATATCCCTGCACATCTCCTAAATTACAATTACCAGGATAGTTACCTAAGATTTCACTAAAATATAAACATAGAACCAATATTGAACTATGGAATAATTGAAATTTTTGAAGGCATTGGCTTGTAGAAAATATCAGCAGGGAAAAACGATACCAATTGAGTCAAATGGGAATGCCTCAACATTTGCTAAAACAAATTAAGGCTAACACTTGGCTGATTTTTAAAAAAATATATTTTCTACTTGTAAAAGAAATACAGACTTATCAAACAAGAATTTTAAATTGTAGGGATTTATAAAGAAGAAAGTGAAAGTCATCTAAAAGTAACCCCAGATATATTTAGTATATGCCCTTTCCAACATCAACATTTTTCTAATCATTCGACATATTTTCTTCCTTCTTCTACTTCATTCCTTCTGTAACTACGCTACATTCTCCTGAAATCTGCATTCTTCTCCTGAATATATCCTTGTCCTCTTTCAATATGGTCGTTGTGTCACATTCCACTCTGAAGTATCAGTGTTAAAAGCGCAGACTTGAGCCAGACTGTTTAGATGTCACCCCCAACACAACCACTTACCAGCTGCACAACCTTGGGCAAATTACTCTATGTGTTTGTGATTCAATTTCTTCATCTTTAAAATGGTATAATAATACTATCTAGGCAGAGGATTGTAGTGAAAATGAAACAAGTTAATCCCTGTAATGCACTCAGTACAGTGTGAGGCAAATAAATATTAATAGTAGTGCTCAATAAATGGCAGCTATTTTGTATTATATGAAAATATGTCAACTAATTTTATTAATCCTGAATTGGTAGATATTAAAATTATTTAAAAATATGTGATCTTATAAATAGCCTATCCAGTAATATCCTTGAAAATACATCTTTGTCCAATAATTTCTCCCATCCAGGTACTAACCAGGCCCGACCCTGCTTAGCTTCCGAGGTCAGATGAGATCAGGCACATTCAGGGTGGTATGGCTGTAGACTGTCCAATAATTTTTTTTTTTTTTTTTTTTTGAGACAGAGTCTTACTGTGTTGCCTGGGCTAGAGTGAGTGCCGTGGCGTCATGCTAGCTCACAGCAACCTCAAACTCCTGGGCTCAAGCGATCCTCCTACCTCAGCCTACCGAGTAGCTGGGACTACAGGCATGCGCCACCATGCCCGGCTAATTTTTTCTATATATTTTTAGTTGTCCGATTAATTTCTTTTCTAATTTTAGTAGAGATGGGGTCTCACTCTTGCTCAGGCTGGTTTCGAACTCCTGAGCTCAAACAATCCGCCCGCCTCGGCCTCCCAGAGAGCTAGGATTACAGGCGTGAGCCACCGCGCCTGGCCTGTCCGATAATTTCTTAAGGATACGTTCCCTCAAATTTCTGGGCCAAAGGATACCCACACTTTAAATTTTGACACTTATTTCCAAGCTGCTTTTCAGAAGACTTGTTCCAGGCCGTGTACAGAGTACCTGTTTTGTGCAGAACAATGCCTGTTTTTCCACACTTTTGCCAATGCTGGATATTAATTTTTGAAAAACCAATTGGTGAAAAATCTCATTACCCTTTTAATTTGCATTTCTTTGATTAGTAAAAAGGTTTAAGAATTTTTAAATATTTTAACCATTCATATTTTTTAATGAATTATTTGATTGTATCCTTTGAGACTTAACTGACTGTTGTGTTAGTTGACCCATATGTCCCTTAAATTAAACATTCCAATGGCAAAAATGAGTCTGATAATTTCCCAAACATTTCTTTTTGCATTCTTAGTGAATGCTACCAAATTTTTCTCAGTTTGAAAGAAATATCTAATCAAGAGGAATGTTCAGCCTTTATGAGATGTACATCTGGGAAAAACCTATCAAAAAGGACATAGTAGAAAGGTAGGGAAAAAAACAGGAAGAAGATTATTTTAAATAAGAATGAGTTAGTGAGTTAACTATTTGATTATTTTTTATTTTGATTATATTTAATTTGTCTTATTGTCATTTCGATGTCTTGAATTGCCAGAAACAAAGAATGAGACTCTTGCTTGCTAAGTATACCCAGTGTACATCTTTGCAGGGAATGTAAGTCATATAACACAGCTTTTTCAAAACACTTTCCTAGAACCACTTGCCTCAGCACCACTTGAAGAGCTTAAATACCTGATTTAGGAGTTCAATCTTACACTAAGGATGAGTGTCTCTAAAGATACAGACTGGATAGATGCACCTTTTAAAGGCCCTTCCCAGGAGATTCTTACACATGCCAATGCTGGAAGAACTTTGGAAAATGCCAGTTTAGTAACATTAGTTCATTCAATTGTTCATCCATTTGTTTAAAAAAAAATGAAGAGAATTACTGAACACCTACAATGTGCCAGCCACTGTTCTGGAGACACAACATTGAACTAAACAAAGTCCATGGACACTGTATTGGAGGAAGTCAAACAACAAACAAACAAATGTGTACTATCGTGCAAGGTGGTAAGTGCTATTACAAAGAAAAAGGCAAAGTAAGAGGAAAGGGAATGGTGTAAGGTGGGTACTTCTTTAGATTTATTAATAATCAATGTTTTATTTATCTTTTTTGTAAACAATATAGATACTTTAATATCAATCTTAGAGGCATTCCAGTTTCTCAGTTCACCTGAGTTTGGGGCTGGCTCTCCACATATCCTTGCTTCCTTCCATCCCCACCTACTGGAGACTACTAGCCCCATGGAGTGTTAGCAAGGGATGAACTCAGTGACCAAAGGGCTGGCCATCTCCATCAATAAGATCATGAACAAACAAGTATGTGGTAAACAGCATAGATAGCAATCAAGCAGTAGTAAAATATAAACTGAGGCAATATTCACAGTCTACCTAAACCTAATAAATTATCAACTAAAATCTTTAAGAAACACACAGGCCAAGTCACCTGGCAGCCACAGCACACTGGACAGCACCAGCAGCATGGTGAGGTGTGGCTGCTGAGTTTCTGCTGAGGAGCTGTGACTTCCTGAGCGTTCTATCACTCAGTGCTTGGGCCAAAGGAGGGTCTAGGGGTGGGAGCTGGTGGGATGAGCTGAAAGCTCCAAAAGGCCTTGAAACAAATCTGGTTAAACCAAGCACTGGTCTAGAAGCTTTTAGACTCTAAACCTGAAATCCAGCCGGAAGAAACCCATACCAACAATTCCTCCTCTTTTAAAAGTAGCTGCAATAACAACAGTTATGGAAACACATATCTGGCAAAAAGTCATACACAGATTCTTTGGCAGTTAGAGTTGACTATGTAGCCCTGGGGATTCAAGTAAGGGTCTACTCAACTAAAATCAGAGTTTCTTAACTGGTATCCATGCATTGACTGGTCCATGAACCCTTTGATGTAAGCAAACTTTCTCTCTCTCTCTCCCCACTCCGACCCATTGTGTGTGTGTGTGTGTGTGTGTGTGTGTGTGTGTGTGTGTGTGTGTGAGTGTAGTGAGGAGACTGTAACCCAATAAAGCTTAGGAACTGCTATCTTGGATCAAGGATCAGCATCCTTTAGACCTTAAGCTGGAATATCTAATTCAGCCACAGAAGGGTCCTAGTTAGGATGGATGTCATGAAATTCTATTTCCATACAGACCCTAGCACACTGACACTCTCCCCTCACAGTTATAAAATGTCTTATGCCATGTGAGTTCAGCCCTTTGGACAGGATGGTAAAAGCTTTATCTTTGTTACGTATGAAGATCTATGTTAATCATTTTAAAAACCACATCACTGTGTTAGGTATCTATCAGTGCATAATAAACCACCCACAACTTAGTAGTGTTATTTACTCATGATTCTATAAGGTCAGTAACATCAGTAACGTGGACTGGGTTCAGCTGGACAATTATTTTGGCTAAGAATTACAATGCCTGGGTTTAGAATCCCATAATATCCTTTTTGCCACATTCATCAGTCAAGGCGCATCACAAGGCCAGCCCAGATTCAAGGGGGCTGAGAAACAGGGTCCACCTCCTGATGGGAGGGGCTGCAAAGACACATTGCAAAGGGGCTGCACACAGAAGAATCACCATGACTTTCTTGAAAGCAATCTCCCACACCTGCGTGCTGAAGAATGTATGGTTAAAACAATACATTGTCTGTGATTTGCTTGAAAACATCCCAGAAAAATATCAGTGGGAGAATAGTTAAAACAAAAATGACCAAAAGTGATCGTTATTGCAGCTTGATGATGGGCACATGGGGATTATTTACATTAGTCTCTCTGTAATACTTTTGTGTGTGTTTGTAATTTTTTAAGTATGAAGATTAAAATTAAATTATTAACGCATGCTCTCAATTAATCCTTATAACAATTCTCTTCTCCCTTTTTACATACGTGGACACTAAGATAGGGAGCAGTCATGTGACTGGCCTTTGCTAAGGTCACTCACGTAGTAATAATAGCTAACATTAATAAAGACGTACAATGTGCCGCACCTTTCACCGCATTTATGTCATATCTCATTTAATCTTCACAACACTATGCATCAGGTGGTATTATTATCTTCATTCTTCAGATAAGAAATTCCAGAAAGCCACCCAAGGTCACAGAATAAGTGGTGAAAGCATGATTTGGATCCAAGAAATGTGTTTCCAAAGTCCTTACTTTATAAAGAAGTGAAGCTAAGATGAGAATCAAGCTTTTTATGGCCCCAGCAGTAGGCTTCCCATTCCATGGTGCCAGGCTGGGATGTTCAGAGCTGGGTCCTCCCTGGGTCATATTCTTCTAGTCCATTGCCTGCCTGAGTTTCCCCTCCCAAATCTGCATATAGTACTGACTGTTAATACCCCATAGTCATAAGGAATGTGACTAAATGGCAAAATCCATTTCCCATAGGGGGAACTCCCTATTTTCTTCTACTAAATATAAATATCTGTAAGTGCTTTAAAAACTGTAAGGTAATATGGAAGGTCCACTCATTCTCACTTAAGTAGCATTTTAAATGAACAAATATTTGAAAAATTATTTTTAAAGACTTTCCAAAGAAGCTAAATCTCATGGTGAAGTTCCCCTTTGGAATTCTCCTTACCAACATCTGCAACGGTAAGTGTGTTTTATTTCAGGGTGAGAACTATGTGGTGAGACACATCACTGTAGGGGGAGAAGCAAGAAGATTCATGAATGAGGGGGAACGTAGGCTGTCAGAGTTTTGTTTCTGGGCATAGCATGAGCAGAACTGAATGGAGCAGCCTGGGAGTTTTCAATTACTCTTCCTTCTAAGTGGATATACTCTGTACCACATCTAAGTACTCCCCTGTCTACTGTCGGAGCCTCAGCCATTCCACCCCGAGCCTACAGTCATCACTCCTGACCCTGGGGAAGTGAGAAAGTGCGATTTACCAAAATACTTAGCAGGGAAGAGGGGTTTGCTCCCATGTCATGGGAAGAAGCATCACTAGGCATTGCCTGGGGACTCGTTTGTCCAAGTCCATCAGCAGCAGCGCCATGTCTCAACTGCACCCGGAGGTCTACAGATTCCGATCACAGGGGTGTGTGTGTGTGTGTGTGTGTGAATGAGGTCGTGACTTAGCTAGACACATACCAAAATTTCAAGGGAGCATTCCCTCTAAGAGTTAACTGGTTAATCTTGACAAAATATTTCATTGAGATTCAGAATTGAAATTGTTCTTCTGGGCTCCTAAAATATCCTTTTGTAAGATGGGCTGTGTCCCTTCCGTGACAAAGGGAAAGTAAGTAAACTAGTGCCTTCCTCACATGCACAGAACATTGGCTTACTTGGCAGCAGTCTTCTCCCAAGCACCCCAGCTCTGAAGAGAGGACATTAAAGGGCTGAAAACATTAATTGATTGATTGACATTGAGCTATGCAATGTTTTCTGATGATTCTTTTTCATAAGAAATCAAAATTAAGATGCATGAGAACGTGGAATCAGCTAATTACAAAACTTAATATTATGTGTGTGTGTATGTATTGTTATGTGTGTGTGTATATATATATATATATATGGAGAAAGAATGGGAGGGAAGAGAAAAGAAAGAAGAGAGTCAGGCAAGCTCCTTTTAGACAAGCTCCTTAATCACCCAGGTCTCAAACTTGGTCAATTACAATAACACATAAAATAGTCAAATATTTAATAAAAACACAGTTGGAACTTGACCTCAAATACTCGTAGGTGCATTGTATGTATCAGGTTTCCCAGAAACAGGAGTCATAAAAACACATTATTTATAAAGAAGTATTTTCTCTCCCCATCCAAGTAAACTCTTCCCCTGGTAACCACGCAGCTGTCGCCTTTGGGGTAGAGGTTGGGTACGGGTGCTAACTTCGCTGTCTTTAAATTTCCTAATACTAGACAAAAGTAAATCAAAATTTGAATTCTCCCTGGCATTCCGAATTTCAGAGAGAATAGAAGTCCATACCAGAATAATGGGCAGAGTCGATTAGCCAGATACTGTGAAGGGATCGTAATTGAGAGTTGGAACTGCTGGGTTTTTAATTTTAAAGTCGCTGCTACTCAGTCTGGAATGCGCTCTAGGTCACAGCTCTCAGCACATGCCCCCTTGAAATCACGGCCACCAGACATTTTTCTTTCACTGTGGGAAAGTGTCGAATCCTTTCTCTTTTGTGTGTGCATATTTGAGTCACAGGAAATGGTCTTTACATCCTACTCAGAGGAATGAATGAGGTGTGAGCACATTTTAATTTCACACAAATGCTTCATGTCTTTATCAGACTGGATTTGCCTTTGTTTCTTTTATATAGCTGCTTAAATATTCTAACAATTATAAAAGTGATGTAGATTCATTACAGAAAATTTAGACACAAAGATAACGAATGGAAAGAAGTAAGGGAAGCCATTTAAAGTCATGCAAAGATAGCTACTATTAGTATATACAATTTGGAAGCCTTTCTTAAAATGTGAATTACAAATTTTTCATTATTAGGTGTCATCTTTATATTTTCAAGAAAAATGCCTATGAAGTGATTTATAATTTCACCACAAATAATTCTGATACTTATAAAATAAATATAGAGCCATGACAATGTTATAATTTTATTGTAAGTTATGCTTATTGAAATAAATAAACATCACTGAAAACTGAGAAATAAACCTGAAATTGTATCTATAGAACTGGAGGCAGTTAGGATAATGGAAATAACATTGGCCTTGGTTAAATTCAAAAGAGGTTTTGGTCTCAGCTCTGACACTAATTCTTAGTGTAATCAAGAAGAAATCATTTTACCTTTATTAAGTTCAGTTTTATCTATGAAATGAAGAGCCTTTACTTATAAGGGCCTTTCTAGCATTACAGTTGTCTGCTACCAGGTTGAGCAGAGTCAACAATTGAGCACATCTTTGCTAGATTTTACTTGTACATGCAACTGCTTCTGAATATTCGAATTACTAATTCCATTTTTCATTTATAGATGAACTTATCCCGATGATCACTCTAATTCTCCATCAATGAAAACATAGCCAAAAAAGAAAACCAACTTGAGAGTTATTCTCTTGGTTGTAAATTTGTTCATCCTCTAAGCAGACTAAAGTGAAATATGACAGAAATGACTTTTAGAGCTACAATATAGTCAAGTTCTTTCCTCAAGCAGAGTATCAGATAATCTCTAACAACATCAAGAACTTCATTTGTATAAAAGAGAAGAATTACAGAATCAGCTTGGGAGACACTGGAGTGGTAATATAACCTAATCTTGCCTCATGGCAGGGTGGCAAACTCAAACGCAGACAGGTGCCATGCACACAGGTGATGTAAATGTCTCTTCGTATCTGACCCACGTCATTGAATGAACAAACCCAACGAGAAAGTGACAGAGGCTGTGTGAACTGGAAAAAGCACACTCGCTACAAAACACAAAGATCCAGTGGAGTGTTGGCATGAGGAATATAGGTATAAGATAGCCAAATCTTCTGATTTTTCAAAAAAAAAGCTGGTAATCCAGATTGTGTGTTTGTGTGTGTGTAAATTCCCAAGTTTCTAATTTTGGCCCAAAGCTTTTTTCCCCTGCACTGTGTGTGGGCCAAACAGCACAATGGTGGGCCACCAATGTGCAAACCTCCAATTTCTATAGAAAAACCGACTTCCTCCATTTTCTGGAACTGCACAGCAATGCCACTGAAACATTCAGGTAAAAAGTGGAAGACCGAGCCAGTCATCTGTGGGAGGGAGGCCTAAGCCCACATTTTAATAAAACAACCCCAACATTTAGACCCAAGGAGATACATTTTGAAACTATTTTCTCCAAATAGCTTCATGTTTATTCCTTCACTCATACATAAAGTAGCTGATGATGATTGGATTGTTTTATTCCTAGGAGAATAAACATGCAGCTCTTTGCTTTTCAGAATAGGCATCCTTAAAAAATAAATTAACCCCTTTTAAATGAGCTTGGTAAAAAGCCTTATAATCAATGTATGCAATTTCCTTGATTCAGGTTAAGCAATAAAATTATCCCAAAGCCTCTGACCATCCCCGCCACCCGCTGCCAGCCACAGTTAGAAAGGAGGAACATCGCTAAAAAAGATATTCCACTGCTTTACCGAAGCATCGAACGTTAGAACGCTTGCCCCTCCCTCTCGTTCCTGTAAAAACATCTGTGCAAAGTGGGGCCAGCTGGCTTGCAAATATGTTCCGTGATGCAGGCCAGCTTTCAGCCCCTTCCTAGCACCCTTTGTCTGGTCGCCTTTCTGCCAGTGTGCATTTCCCTATTAAACATCTAATGCTTAGTGAAAAAAATCAATGTTAACAGGTTAAAAGTTAATGCGCTTCACCTGTTTCACCTCCTTCCATTAGTAAACTTGGACCAGCGAAGGGGGATTTGACATATTACCTGTTTGTCTATCTCCTCCACGGGGGAAATGATGAGGGGTGCTCAGAAGTTGTTCATCAAAATGTCAGGCTCCAATTTGGTAAAATCATTACAACACCTGCTTTCTGGGAATTACCGTGAAATCTCACTCCTTTTCCCTTTGTAGACAGCTTGCTGTTGGCCAAGAAATACACCCACCCACGGCTTTTATTTACAGTTCAAGGCCTATTTTGGGATAATGGGAAGGAAGGAAATTTCAGGAATCACCTAGTGGGGAACAGTCCTTAGAGGCTGAAGCAGAAAGGCATCAGCCTGCTTGGGAAGCCTCCTGTAATTAGGGGGTTCTTAAAACATTGTCAGGGATTTCCAAAATTTCCATTAGTTCAGACTCGCTAAGCTATGAGAACAGTTCCACCTGGAACTCAATTTCAGCCAAGCCAGCAAGCATCTGATATTCAGATAGATTAAGAAGAAATAATAATGTGCAAAAAAGGAGGGAGGGGTAGTCTTAGGCACTTGAAACCATTGAAAAGGCTTAAAATGGCAAAATGGTGATCTCTTAGCACAGAGCTGGGGTTTCTGGAACCAAAGTCTAGACCCAAGATTCAGGTCTTCACTTCTTTCTATATCCCATTTTCTTGCTCAGAAACACCCCTTCTCCCCTGCTTGTCACACAATGACACCCTCAGCAAAAGGAAAATATGGGTCTTCTTGGCTCACTGGGGGATTTTAAGCAGTTTTTAATTCCCAAACTGCTAATGGTTTTTTTCCTACCACCTTGCAGCAAGAAGGTAAGTGCTAAAAGATAGGCCACAAACCCTGAAGATGCAAGTGATGGCTCTCTCCCGACCCAAATTCAGCTGCTGACTTTCCCAAGGATAAGCCATGATCTCACACCAATTACTGTTGCCAGATGTAGCAAATGAAATTACAGGGTGCCAGTTAAATGTGAATTTCAAGTAACAGTAAATAATTTTTATTATCCATCCCAAATATTACATGGGCATACTTACACTAAAAAATATCTATTTGGCTGAAATCAAATTTAACTGGGTATCCTGTATTTTATCGGGCAACCCCACTATCAAGAGATTCGGGAAAATGGTTGGGCTTTGCAGCCTAGTGAATTGAAGAAGAAAATTCAGTCAACGAAGCTAGTGAATAGGAATTTTAAAAATATATAAAGCTCTTGCCTGCCAGAAAAATGCTAAAAAATGTTAAAGGATCCACCTTACCCTACCTCGTCCTACCTCTTTAAATGAATAGCTAATCTAGTGATGCTCCCCCAAGGATGCACATTAGAGTCATGCAGGAAACAGCTAAACATTTCTAATGCTTACTCTCTGCCCTAAACATAATGAATCAGAGTAAGATTTTTTAAAGATGTCCCATAATTCTAATGAGCAGTCAGGTTAAGAAGCATTGAACTAAAGAGGCAATGAAGAAAAGCTGAGATGTGGCAGAGAATGTGTAATAGTTTTAATTCAAGGTTCCTAGACCTTAATGCACATTGCATTCACCCAGGGATTTTTAAAAAATTACTGAAGCCTGGCACCGCCCCCCCCCACAGACATTCTGATTTAATTAGTGCTGGGTATAGCCTGGGCATCAGGATTTGTAAAAGTTCTTCAGATGTTTCTAATGTAGAAAAAAGTGTGGCAACCACTCCTCAAACCTAATATTCCTCTGTTTCTTAGGATGAGAACAGCACTAATTACTTTTCTGGGAGTAAGAATGAAATCTGACCTTCCGACCATATGTAAAATTGAATTAGATGTTACTTTTTAAAGCTATTTTTCCCATGTTGCCTTGAAGACTAAAACCTTATGGATGAGATGTTGTTTTCAGGAACCTAACTTTGGATCTGTTTATACGATGGTTATTAATCCTTTTGCCAGTTTTATAGAGAGGAGAATGACAGTCACCCAAGAACCTTCCATTAACTCCTTGCTTTAATCATATACAATAATAATGATTACACACCCACATAACTCAGGAGCCACGTTTTGTTTGTATGGAGAGATTGCTCAGTGCACAGACTGATAGACCGAGATAAGGTGAAGAGTGTGATGTCAACCTTCAGACGAATTTACAAGAAGGAAAAAAAAAACAATCTGGGCCTTGATAATTCACATGTAGTCACAAGGGATATTGACCTTTCTTACAAATTGCTAAATGCACTCTGGTCCCTGGAACTGTTAGTCCTTCAACATTTAAAAGCTTACTCACCCCCAAGAGATTATTCGGCCCCGATCTGAAGAGAATGCAAGAGCATTGCTTTAGTGCCAAAAGCCGATAGATCTAAATTTGCAAAGAAGCATGATTTGTGGGAGGATGTAGGCTTTTCCCCAGCTGCTGCTGTAATCCAAGAGCCAAAGGAAGATATGACTGTCGGAGAAGACACCTGATGAGTTCCAGAACTTCAGTTTAGGGAAGTATTTCACAAGACTGAACAATTTATCAAAAGTGACCAAACACTGCCAGCAGTATGCAGTGTGTCATGGGTGAGTTGATGGGATCCATTTGTGATGAAGACAGGGTTCCAGCATCCTGCCAGGTAGTGGAGAGGTAAACAGAACTAGTAAAGCAATGACTAATACAAAGAAAGGAGCACATCTGTTATCCGGGCTGCCTGAAGTTTTATCGCCCTGATAGAAAGAAGGGGAGATCTTACTGTCTGTATAGGGTATTTCAAGTCCACAAAACACTTTCTCATTCCTCATATTTTGGGAAAACTTTGGAAACATAAAATTATTTTTTGAAAACATGTAACATTTCTCATGACTGTGATTTTGGGCCTTGTTGCTTGCTTAATCATTTCGTAAAGCCCTTCATTAAAGGACTTTAAGGATCACTGAAATGATACACCCTTTTTAATATTTTCTAGTTTAGAAATTAATAGGACAACTTGTGTCAGATTTGTTTTGAAGGAGATATGTAAACCTGACCATGACATGATAAAATGTTAGGAAAACATTGTGTTTTAAAACTTTAAGTTCATCAAGGGTAGCTCTTCTTTTAAGAGAACTTAATATGTGAAATTCAGTATTTACATAAAAGTGAGCATTTACTTTAGCTAAGGATTCTTTGCTTTACAGGTCTCTCCAATAGGGTCATGTTCTACACCAAGTTCCCTAGTATATTAAGAATGTTTGAATTGCAGATACTATATCAATAAATAAATTCTCAGTGAAGAAGTATTGGTTCAAGTGGGGGACACCTACATTGTCATAGCTGAATGAAGCAATTAAAATTTCAGAGGGTATCAAATACCTCAAACTACTTATTTGATATACTGTCTTAGGGACATTTCACTTATGCAAACTGATTAAGAAGTGCTCAGCCTTTTTCACTCAGGATTAAGAATAGCAATTCCTTTACAAGTTTCTTTATCTCCCCAAGAGATCAAAGAGTGAGTTTACATATTCCGCCATTTAAATCAATGAATTATATTTAATACTAGTGATTTGAGTATGCATTTTTTTCATTCCTTTGTCAAACTTAACTTTAGCACCTAGCATGTCTCAGGCACAATGACAGTTGCTGAGAGAAACCAAAGTGAGCAAAACAGATACAGCCTTTTCTATCCTCAAAGATCTTACAGGTGAGTGAGGAAGTCAGACATAAATTACACAAATTACTACTTATAGGTGTTCTGAAGGATAAGCACAAGGTGCTATGAACTGTATGTAGGGGACATTCCCTAGGCTAGGAATTCAGAAAAGGAGTCCCAGTGGAAGTGGCATTTGAGCTAATGCAGTGTTCTTAGTAATAACAGCTCCCATTTACTGACCTTATTCTAAAAGTGCTTTAAAAGTGTTAGCTTATTTAAGCTTCATGATGATCTATTGAAGTAGGTACTTTGATTATCCCATTTTGTACACAGGGAAACTGAGGCTTAGAAAGGTCAAGTAGCTTGTTAAAGGTAGCCACACCTAGGAAGTAGCAGAGTCTGCGATGGAACGCAGATATGTATTATGTATTATGGATTGCACACTCAGCCATTACCCATAGGGCCTCTCCAGTGAAAGGATGAAATGAGCGAAGTAAAGGGAGGAAAAGAGTGTCCCGGGTGAGGGATAACTATGATCTCAAATGACTAAGAGTGTAGGTTATAACAAACTCGTGTATTTGGCTAAACTAACAGAAACTATCAAGTAAACATCTCCCAACAGAATCTAATTTCTGTGACAGCAAGGTACTCCCTTCATATCAAATATTTGAAAAGACTGTCACCTAGTGGCAGCAGGTGGGAGGCAGCTTTTGGGCTAGTACAGGGGTGGGGAACCCGCAGCTTTAAGGCCACATGTGGCCTTCTAGGTCCTTAAGTGTAGCCTTTTGACTGAATC
>NW_012148631.1:995826-1013121 GCF_000956105.1 Propithecus coquereli
ATGAAATAATCCTCCCAGATTGGCCAGCACAATTAGAACAACAGTAAGCCATAGGGGCTAAATCAACAGCTGCTATGCTCGTGATTTAGTTCTAACTTCCCCTGCCTGACTGGCACCAGAGGCTGGTTGGTGAGAGTTTATGGGGGTTGAGCATGCCAGTCTGTTACCAGCTTTTGTTACCAGAAACACAGTGCACTGTGTTTCTGTTTGAAGTGCAATCTGTGAATAGTTGCACAGCTGAACAGTATTTTTAATTCTGTCTGCTTAACAGCCCATAATGTCAAAGAACACCAGGAGAACACTGAAGGAAGAAAACAGATTTTTTTAATGAGGATTGGGAATTGCAATATTATCTTGTTTCTGCTAAAGATAAGATGATTTCCTTGATTTGTGATACTGCAATATCAACTCAATGCTCATCGGCATTATAACATTCATAAGGACCACAAATATTTTAAATTAGAGGGAGAGGTACAAAACGTGGTATTGCAGAAATTAAAAGATGAAAAGCAAAAGCAAAGACAATTTTTTTTCAAGCAGCAATAAGACCTAGAAATAATGCCATTGAAGCAACTTATAAAGTGGCTTACATACTCAAGAAAAAAGGGAAGCCATTCAGTGATATAGAAATTGTGGAAGAATGCATTGTCAAAGCTGTCGGTTGCTTAGACTCCTATAACATTTCAAAGTACAAACAACTGCCTCTTTCAAGGAGAACCATAACTGATCAGCAGCATGAATTAGCCTTCAACTTAACAGAACAACTTCATGCAATACTTCAAAGGAAAATATATATTATTTAATCTCTTTGGATGAATCAACTGATACTACTGACTTGGTACACCTTTTATACTTCATTCGGGTCATAACAGAAGATTTTCTTTGCTACAAAGAGTTACTCACTTTGGGCGCTCTTGCAAACAGAAAATGAAGAATCGATATCTTCAACAACTTTCAAGATAAATGTGAAATTGGGATTAATTTGGTAAATTTAGTGAGTGCACGTACAGACAGTGCACTTTCCATGACAGGAAAACATGAAGGGTTTATTGCACAGATAAAAATAAGTATTAACAGATCCAGATGCTCTCATTTCTTTTCATTCTATCTTGCATCAGCAAAATCTCTGTGCTAAAGCTACTATTTTAAGGGACACTTTGCAACAAGATATAAGTGCTGTTAACTATATTCCTGCAACTGCAACATGGCATCTTCAGTTTCCTAACATGCTAAAGTTGAAAGATGAGGTATTCAGTGTGGATTTGCCATATCATTCTAAAGTGCACTGGCTATGGCAGGGTCAGGTGTTAGCCAAAGTTTTATCTCTGCAAGAACAGATAGTTAAATTTTATGAAGAACAGAATCAGCAATGTGAATTATTGAAAGAAGATTTCTAAAGGAATGCAGCATTTTTGTGTGATATGTCAAATAAAAACAACTTGAATATTTCTTTGCAAGGTTAAACTAAGTCTATATATGACACACGACAAAAAAATCCAAGTATTTTCAAAAAAGTTTTTTTCAAAACACTTCTTCTTCAAAAGTAAATTTCAGATGAACATTTTCCCCATTAGCAAAGGTCACTGATGAGCAGGATGATATATGCGAATCATTTGAAGAATACACAGCTGTTATAGATCTATTAATTGGTGAATACATTGAAAGTTTCATTGACTTTGAGAATCATGACATCACACTCAAATTAGCATTTTGGTCTCACTCAGTTGCTATCACCAAGGCACCTAAAGAACTACAGATGGACATTGAGCTCTCAGTAGATAACAATTTAAGTCATTCCTGCTAAGAAAGATCCAACTGAAATATGGAAAAATTCAGTAGAATATCCATGCCTTTGGCAACATGTCCAAAAAATGCTTTCTTGCTTTTCAATCCCTTATTGCTGCAAATCCACATTCCCCTATCTAAGCCAAATCAAGATGCCCTTAACGTCACAAATGACTGATACCCATCTAGAGGATCAACTGAAACTGTGGATCTCCATGCTGCAACCAAATATTCAAATGTTTTCCAACAAAAAGCAGACACAGCAAAGTCATTAAAAGGTCAGTTAACTTTAAAATTAACAAATAGTTTCCATTTTTTGAAATTATTAAATACATAGTAGCTATATTTTTATAAAATAATGTGCATTTTAAAGTATATCTGATTGAAGTTTCTTGAATGTGGCCTTATTCGATTACAGCTAAATTAATACAACCTTCTAACATGAAAAGGTTCCCGACTCCTGGGTTAGTATTTCTGAACAGGTGTATCTAGCTGCTTAGTTGGAGATGCAGACTCATCAATTTCTTTGTCTACTGTGTGAACCCCCAAATTGTTTTTCCTACAAATAAAATACATTAAACTAAGCATTATAACATCAAAGCAGCAACCACTTCTTTCAAACGAATTGAAACACACACACACACACACACACACACACACAGAAAAGCAGTGTCACAATTTCAAGCCTTCAGAGAGAGAACAAGACCCTAAATTTTATCCCATCCCTCTATGACTTGGGTCAAATAAATATACTTGGGCCAACAGAATAGTGAGCGACATAAATCATGACTAATGAATACGTTTTATTCAGCACTGAAGATTTTGTCACTCTACTGGATAAAGAACCCCAATTCATTGAGGTACTGTGGGAAAATAAAAGGAATATACAATGGGTACTGGAAGATAGGAGTTCATAAGTATTAACAGCAAGCACAGTCTCGTGAATGGTTGCAAGATCTAGGGCTCTCATTTTTTAAATATACACATGTATCTTTAACTAGAGTGGGTATTCTTCTCAGCAAGTAAAATACGTAACTGATATAAACATGCAGTCTTAATTCTAACTGGCTTAGTTAGGTGCTTAAATCACCTAAAGAAGTCAGTTTAAATGTGGTGTGGTGGAAACCTGAAGTGGGGCCAAGAAATGAATTATAAGGTGTTTGAATCCTTGTTTTCCTTTACGATCCACTAAACCCTTTCATTTAGGTTAAACCTTCCTTTTTAGTTCAACCAAGGCATTTTTCTCAAAGAAGTCATCCCCAGATTCTATCTCTGGAAATTAGCAACTTTCAGTTTTAGCCTCATAAAATCCTAAATGTAAAATGAGAACTTGACAGGTTAGTTAGTATTCGTCTGCTCAAGCTCAGGCACAAGTATTACTGTGTGTATTGGTTAGAACTCTTTATGTTGCAAGCAACAAAAAACTCAAATTGAAGACATTTGGTTGGAGCAAACACTGAACAGTTCAGGGATAGTTCTAGCTTCACAAGTGGCTTGATACAAACGACATGACCAGGATTCTTTTCTCCCTCTCTATTTATCAGCTTTGCTTTTGATTCTATTTTCAAGCAGACTTGTCCCTCATGAACCCAATATGGTAGCTGGAAGCTCTGGGTTAAAAAGTTTAAGTACAAAGGCTGGATTAGTCTGCTGGGGCAACTCTTAAAAGAATACCACAGCCTAGGTGGTCTAAATAACAGACATTTATTTTCTCACAGTTCTGGAGGTTAAAAGACCAAGATCAAGGTTGGTTTCCGGTGGGACCTCTCTCTTGGATTGCAGATAGCCACCTTCTTGCTGTGTTCTCACATGGCCTTTCCTTTGTGTGCACATGGAGCAGGGGTCAGGGAGGGGGAAGAGATCTATCCCTGATGTCTCTTCCTATTCTTATAAGAATACTATCCCTATCAACTAGGGCCCCACCCTTAAGACCTCATTTACCCTTCAAGGTCATATCTCCAAATGTAGTCACACGGGAGTCAGGGCTTCATCATATTAATTTGGGTTGGAGGGAGACACAATTTGGTCCATAACAGAGGTGGTTATCAAAATGTATCTTTCCCAGCAGTCCAAGTGAAAAATCTCATTATATCTCATTGGCTTGGATTCAGTTACATGCCTATCTTTGAACCAATTACTATAACCAGGGTGATGGGATATCCTAGAGATGAAGAGTAGGATCGGAATCCACATGGCTGAAAACAGAGGGAAAGATAAGCTTCCCAAAGAATAATCAGAACGCTTTTGGCAGGAAAAGAAGAAAGGAATTGATTCCGGGGAGTTAACTAATAAATAGCAATATTGGGAAGGTGCACCCTTGCTCTGAGTGAGGACTGCATCTATTTAAAGGAAAAAAATGTACAGCAATGAGGCTCATTAAGAGTTGAAGCTGGTGGTATACACTGCAGATCCAGGAGAGACTGCAGACTGGGTTTCATCATAAACTATTACTATTGAACAGTCAAATCTGCCTTGTTGATATAATTACTCATTTTGATATCTAATTATCACAGTGGCAGTTGTGACAATTAAATTTCCTGATACCTTCTCAGATAGCTCCTCTGTTTCTTTTGTTGGATCCTTATTCTCCTCATGTTCCATGGATTCGGACAATCTCCGAAGTCTCTTCTCTCTCTCTCCAAGCCTCTTTTCTTGATCTCAGCCATTCTCCAGGTTTCAGTGACCACAGCCTTGAGTATAACATCCAGAACTTTATCTCCCAGCTCATCCTGCGAATCCTGGAACTTTATTAATCCATTCCTTATTTGCAGACTCTGTGCTTCAGAGTGCTGAGCTTGTTTTCACTTGACCCCAACAAAGACGAGCTTGTAGCTCCACCTAATAATGTGAAGGAACAAGAAAGTCTAAGCCATCCTCTAGATAGGAATTTACTGTTTGGTAATTGTCTCTTCCACTAAATTCTAAGTTCTTTCAGTACAGAAATTATTCATTTTTGGTACCAAAAATGATCATTCAATAAGTTCATGTCAAAACATATACAGCTTTCAATACAACGTCACATTCCCTTCTACAGCATTTCTGATAACTTATCTCCTCATTTCTGCTAGAACAGTCACAATGAAAGAATGATGGCAAGTTCACTATATCAATCTATCCCAGTTCTGAACAGCTATAATGTTATGAATTGTAATGGTGGTGGTGGGTGTTGTTTCCCAGCTTCTAAACTCCCATCCTCTGCTTGGTGAATCCACCCCTGTGTGAGAAGGCAAAGTCCTACCTCTCCTTATGTAAACTGAAAATGACAGATATACCTTTTTTTCCTGACCTTTGGTATTTAAGGCATGGTATGTATACCACATCTGGGTATGGGGATCTGCATATGGAATCAGAAATACTGTATAAGTTATCTTAGGAAGCAGAGACAATCTAGAATTTACTTTACTTGTGACATCTAGCGTCCAGTGGTGGTATCGGCAGCACCCTATCCAGACTGTTCCTGAAGAATGACCTTAATTTATGATATGGATAGCTTCTATGACTCTGCCAATGCTGTCCCCTCTCTTTGAATGCACTCCTCCTTAGCTCTGCCATCCTTCAAGGTCCTGCTTGAAGTGCCACCTGCACTGTGAAGTTTTAAAGAAATGTCCAGACAATATAGAACTCTATTTTCACACAATGCCTTTAGTGTGGGGCACATACTACTCACATGACATTTATATACAGCCTTGTAGTTATTTATACATATTTTTAAAATCCTCTACTATATTGTGAGCATTCCAGACAGTAGTTGGGTTTACCATCTCTCTGAATTCCTTCCGCTATGCCTAATACATTGCGGTCACTCAATTAACAGATTAAAATATGTGTTATATTTCAAAATAGAATTGAAAGAAACATTAATGTATATGTGGGGTCTACCTTCTATTGTAACAAAAGAGAAAAAAGAAGTTCAGATAGAACTTCTGAACTACCAGCCAGTTACAACTGGCCTAGGCTAGAACAGGGTCTTCCTGGCTCCTGAGTTACAGAATTTTTGTCAAATGATAGGGAAAATGGAATTTGTTTCATTTTTCCAAGAACATGGTGGTGATTACAAACGAATGAGCATGTGGCTCACTGGAGATGCATCCCAGATGCATCTGCTAGGCTATACTGTGAGCATTTTGAAGGCATCATTGTTGCCAATTTGAAAACCCAGATCAACTCTTTGTGGTCTGGCCTACCTCAGTGAGACACAGAAGCTTGCAAAGGAAACTGAGAAGAGAAAAGCAAAGAGAGCATGGCATTTCAGGACATAAATAACTCAGTGAGAGTGGTCGAGTCTGTCAAATGTCAAGAGAAGTAAGGACTAAATATTGAGTACTGGATTTTGCAAGACAGAAATTCACCTCCTGGTGACATTTCACAGTATTGGTGGGTACCAAACCCTGGTTGAAGTGGTGGTGGCGGGGCAGAGAATAAAATGCAAGAAAATGGAGATAGTGAGTGTAAACCTTTCTTTTCCAGGAATTTTTGTTATAAAGAGAAACAAACAAATGTGGTGGTAGCTGGTTGGAGTCAAGGAGGCTATGATTATTTTTTTAATGGAAATCATTATGGCATGTTTATTTGCTGATAGAGAAGCTCCAATAGAGAAGGAAAAACTCATAATGAAAAAAAGAATTAAAGCCACCTCCTCAAATAGGCAAGAATTTTTGAATAATGAATAGACATCAGGTTTAAAAAACATTATTATTTAAAACACGTGCTTGGACAAGAGCTTGGACTCTAGAATTAGGCTGCATTAGTTCAAATTCCAATTCTTCCCCTTGGACAAGACACTTCTGGGGTTTTTTCTCTGTAAAAATAGAAGGGTAATATCATCTACCTCATAGGGCTGTTTGCGGGCTTAAATGAGATAATCTGTAAAATTCAGTACACGAGGAGGGCTCATTTGGTAAAGCCATTATGATAACTGTCATCCTGTCCTATAATGGTAACTGTGATTCTGCCATATGATGCTTTTAGGCACCGTCGCACTGGTTCTGGTTACTGGAACCATAAGACAGATACCAGAGGGAAGGGTCCTCAGAGGGCACACTGGCAGATCCACCGCTAGTGGGGTCTAGTCGGCACAGTTGCGACAACGGTGATCCTCCACCACCCAGCTTAGCTACACTGGCCCTCCAGAAGCACTGTCGTAAAAAAACAGCAAACAAGCAGAACCTGGCAACACGGCAACTAAATGCAGATACCTGCAAGACACCCAGGAAACCAACACGTGGTAAAGTTAACGAGCCAAGGGGTTAAGTCTGCGCTTGCGCCGGGTCCACTTCTCGCCACGTGCAGCTGCGCAGTCTCTGCAGGGGGCGGGGCGCTCTGCTGGATGGGTCTCCCACTTTCTCCTTGACGCGCAGTGTGGGCGGAAAGTCTCGCGAGAGCTGGGGTTCTCGCGGGAACTGCATTCAAAATGCTCTGGCGCTTACCCGAGAGCTGGCCGAGTGAACGAGCCGGCGTCTCTGTGAAGAAGTGGTATTAACGTCCGCTAATCTGGACGCTCTGAAATTGTTAGCCGCCAGTTGCCGCAGCAGGGGAGCGGGTGTGGAGAAAGGTAGGGGCAAGGGGCTTGGTGGGAGGTGGATGTGGACAAGAGCGGTGGAGAGTGAAAAGCTGAGCGGACCCTAAAGCAACCTGGGGCCTGGGGCTCGGCGGAGGCCTGTCGCTGAAACACCTTCTTCCCGGAACCCTGAAGTCTTATAAACTGGGTTTCGAGCCGGTTTCAATCCTCTGTTGGACCGTCTCTCCTCCGTTGGAGATTCTGGATGACTGTGGAAGGGTGGGTCTGCTGCCTGGGCCCTAAAAATGGTAACAGCCACTGGGTCCGCCCTGCCGGGTAGGATAGCCACTAGCCACCTGTGACAGCCCGGACTGAGAAACGCTGCAAATGTAAAATACACAGTGGATTTCGAAGATAGTGTTAGGATGTGAAGTCCATAGGCGGGGGGAGAAAGAATTCCCAGATAGTGGTTAGGATATACAAAATTAAAAGTTTATTTATATTCCTGAGAAAGAAAGAGTGGCCGCGACACACGCAGGGAGGAAAGAAATGGGCGGTGAGGAAAATTGCTTGGTGCTTTTAAAGAGTAGAAATGGTTTTTTTCTCTGCTTCAGGGGCCTGATAACAAAAGCGGCTGTCAAGATGCTGTGTTAGCCTTTTCTGTTTCTCACGTAGCAGATTGATAGCAGAAATTAGTTTCTTCTTTCTTCTTGATGGCGGGAGGCATCTGGTACTGTCTCTTCTTGAGGAAGCAGGGGAAGTTCGCACTCCTGTCCACTCCGGAACTTTTTCAAGGCTGAAAAAGAACTCAAAGATAACAAGTTAGGACACACGCGTTTTAATTAAACAAAGGGTAGTTGTGAGTTTATTTCCCTCAGTTTCGGTTTGATAGTCTACTTTCCTCGTTAGATAGGTTATTAGCAAGACCACCTTCCAGATAGTACACAAAAAGAGTAATATCTCATTAGTTTTTATAATGACTACCTGTTGAAATGGTAATATTTTGGATGTATTTAAATAAAACGTTTAAAATTAATTTTTCACCTGTGTTTACTTTTTTAAAAATGTAAAATGTGGCTCCTAGAAAATTTAAAATCACATAAATGATTAGGGTTATATTTCTGTTGAACAGCACTCACTTCCTCAGCTTGGTGTCAGACTCTGCCCTAATTGCTTTCATCCATCATCTAATTTAATCTTCTCAACAACCCTGTTAGGTGGGTGGTGTTGTCCCTGTTTTATAGATGATGAAACAAGCCATTAAATAACTTGTGCAAGTTCATGCAGCCAGTGAGTAGTGGAGGTGGATAAGAACTCAGGCAGCATGATTCCCAGTGTTTTCCCTATCTCCTAAATGCTGTTTTTGAGTGGCAGGACAGAAAAGTGGTTGGAGCACCAGCCTTGCAGCTAGATTCTGGTTCCCATCTCACTTAGCCACTTACTAGCTGATAACCATAGACAAGTTACTTAACCTTTCTGTGCCTCAATTTGCATATGTGTAAAATGGAGGAAATACTTCCTACCTCATTGGGTTGTTGAGAGGATTGAATAAGATTATACAAAGTACCACAATGTCTGGCACACATTGGCTGTAGTTATTCAAGGGAGGCTACTCTAGGTTGAATAAATTAACTTTATACACTTTAGCAGTTCTCCAGTGTCTGTCATCAGTTTTTCTTCTCTGGATTTTTCCCATGGCCTACGTAAGAAACAAAACACTTGTTCCTACTTCCTCTCCAGCTACTGCTCCATTTATCTGCTCTCCTTTGCAGCAAAATTAGACTTGCTATCGTCTCCTACCATTCTCAAACCCATGCCAGTCAGGCTTTGCCCCCTACCTGTATATCAAAAGTGTTCTTGTTGTCACCAGTGACCTCTATAAATTCAAAGCCAATCACCAATTTTCCTTTGTTACCTTATTTGACTTAGCAGCAGCATTTGGCATGATTGTTTACCCCTACCTCCTTAATATATTTTGTTTATTGGCTTCTAAGACAACACCTAATTCTGATTTTCCTCCTACCTCACTGGTCACTACTAAATATACTTTGCTGTCTTCTTCCCTACTTAATAACAGGGTTCAATCCTTTGTCCTTTTCTCTTTAGTTATGCTCATCCTCTAGTGATATCAAGTCTCAAGGACTTATGCTGATAACTCCCAAATTTATATCTCCAGCCTAGACCCCTCTTTTACTCTTATATCCAACTGCTTCCTTAACATCTTTCGTGGTCTAAATTTGAATTCCTGGTCTTCTTTCCTGATGGCAACTCTGTTTTACTAGTTGCTGAGGCCAGAAGGCTTGGGGGCATTTTTGAATTTTCTTTTTCACACATCCCACATTCCATTTGTCAGAAAATCATATTGACTTTACCTTCAAATCATATATAGAATCTGGCCATTTCTCACTGCCTCCTATGCTACCACCCTAGTCTGAGCCATTGTCTCACATGGTCTCTCTGCTTCCAACCTTGTTCCCCTCTTAACTATTCAACATAGCAGCCAAAATGATCCTCTTAAATTGTCAGATCCTCTACTCTGGGCTTTGGAATGACTTTAGAATGTTTGTGTATCTAATGTCTAACTCTTTGCTTGAAAATCTGAACTAAAGCAGTGTCCTTTAATTGCTCTGAATATGGTTTCTATTTTGCATGCTTCTTATAAATACCTAGTAAAATATTAGTCTCTTTTCAAGAAAGCAGATTTATTATGTTCTATAAGTTAACACAGTTGTGACAAATCACAGACCTGGTATTCCTTGCTTTACCTTATGAACCTTCAAAGCTGCCTTTCTATATTTTAAGTAGCAGTAATGCTAATATAAGTTTCTTGATTTTTTAAAATTCTCTTAACTTTGATTACATGGATAGTGGTACAATTATGAGACCAACCCTACCTTAACATTTAAGGGGGCTTAGCACACAACAACTAAATAGTTTCCCTATGGTGAATTTTATAGAAGCAAGATTAGATGTATTCTGCTCTGCTCTTTTTGATTTTGTCTCAAATCAAGTAATAATATTGTCACAACAATTCTTGCTCTTGAAACAAGAATGCAAATTTGACTACAAGTTAAGAAAAAATACTATGTGCATATGGCATTATTATTGATTGAATATATTTCTTCTACTGATATCATTGCACGGAGTTTTTTGTTTAAGCTCAAGTAGTTTTATTTCCTCTGTTTACAGTAGGCTAAAAACGGGAAAAACATGGAGGCAGATATAGTTACAAATCTTCGACGCAAGCTTAAAGAGGCTGAGGAAGAGCGACTAAAAGCTGCACAGTATGGTTTGCAGCTAGTGGAGAGCCAAAATGAACTCCAGAATCAGTTGGATAAATGCCATAATGAAATGATGACCATGACTGAGGTAGGACTTTGGACTTCTCTCTCTGCAAGGATGTGCTTAGCTATTAAAGATTTGTCTTGTTTAGCATTATTACTATTTTATTCTCTGAGGATTTTAGATCTAGTTCCAATCCACCCCATCCCCATTAAACGACAGTGAACTAAATGGATTCCTGTTACTCTTTCCAACCCAATGTGTTCTGAGTTTGAAAAATCAAGTTATGATTGCTCTTTTTACCACATTTACCACCAGATTTTGTTTTGTCTGCACCCTTCCTAGGTGACCGTCCTTGTTTCAGGCCTCTAAGTAACATCCAAATGCCCTGTGACACTACACCAAGCTCTTAGTTCTTCCCTGAAGTCTAAGTTTGTGTGTTCAACTGCCCACTAATGGACATCTCAAATTAACATATGCAGACAGAATAGTTGATTCCCTGTTCACTTACCAAGTATTCTCTTACTATTTTTTTAACTTATTTAGTGAATGTAATAGCATTCGTTCAATTGCTTGAGCCAAAAATCTAGGAGTTTTTCTCAGTATGTTTCCCTAATTTTTTTATTCATACATATTAGATGTGCATATTTTGGGGGTACATGTGATAATTTGTTACATTCGTATAATCAAATCAGGATATTTGGGATATCTATCACCTTAAATATTTGTCTTTTTTTATGCTAGGAACATTTGAATTGTTCTCTTCCAGCTATTTTGAAATGTACAATCAATTAATGGTCACCCTACTGATCTATCAAACACCAGTTCTTATTTTTTCTATCCAAGTGTATATTTGTACCCATTAATCAACTTCTCTTCATCTCCCTGCACTCCCTACCCTTCCCAGGCCCTTATTTCTCACATCTA
The DNA here is from genome assembly GCF_000956105.1 of Propithecus coquereli. Lineage (NCBI taxonomy): Eukaryota > Metazoa > Chordata > Mammalia > Primates > Indriidae > Propithecus > Propithecus coquereli. The sequence continues at coordinate 1,007,318 of NW_012148631.1, forward strand.
ATTCATCAGTAAGTTCTAAGAACTTGACCTAGGAGGTATCTATCTACACTACTGCCGCTCTAGTCTAGACCTCCATCATCTCTCCCTAGAGTAACTACTGAGCCTTCCTACCAGGTTGCCTACTTCCATTGTTGCTATTCATAACATGTATCCTTCACACAGCAGCCAAGTGGTCTTGGAAAAATACACAAAAGATTATGTCACATCCTTACTAAAACCCACACAAACAGCTTTTGATTATATTTACAACAAAATCTGAGCTCCTCACTTGGGTTGGTAGATCCCTATGTGTCTGATCCCTGCCAAACTTTTGATCTCATTTCAAACTGCTTTCCCTTATTCTTGGCTGTACTAGTCCCATTTTATGGACATTACACTAGCTGTTGCCTTTTTCTGAGTTGTTCATCCCCCTACTGCTCATAGATTGAATCCTTGAATCCTCAAACTTCAAATTTCAGTTAAATGTCACCTCAACAGAGAGGCCAACCCTGACTATGTAATGTAAAGTTGACATGATGGCTGCTCTTTTAAATCTCCACATTACTAATTATCTCCAGATTATAAGCTCCTTGAGAGAGGGAATTTTGTCTGTCTTTTTCACTGTTGTATCCCTAATGCCTGGCACACAAATATTTATGGAAAGAATGAATGGACAAATCAGTTTAATTCAGTAAATGCTCAGTAATATATTTAAATTTGGATCTCAACATTGTAAATATAACAGGTAAAAAAAAAAAAATAGAGAACATAAAAATAACTAATGACAACCTTTGTTTTTCCACATACTGTTGTTCTGGACCAAGAATTCAATACCAAGTCATAAAGCCAAAGTAAAGATTACAAATCTCTATGATAGTAGAAAATAACACTGTGTTATACTTAATCATTCTGAGTAATAACTTGTCAGATTTCAGTGTTATTTTAACAGTTTGCCGCCTTTTAAACTAGAATGGCTTTGGGGAGAATGATATGAATGTTTTGAGTCTTTTTTCCTCTAATTGAGTTTTATCTTACTTTTAAAGGTTTGTTGAAGGAGTTCAAACATACCTTTTTTTAAATCTGTAAACTTTGTTGTGAGTAAGCAAAAGCACTTTTAATTGCTCCTTTGTCTCAGCACTGTATTCATTCTGCTAGACATTTTGTGAGCATCGCTCAGGTCACTGACTACATTCTAAAAGTAAGGGCTAATTCAGTATTTCTTTTTCACGTTTTTTTTTTTCTTTTTGACTACTTATTTTGTTCAGAGCTACAAATAGAGTATCTCATTATCAAACTAATAATTCTCACTAGGAAAATTAAGTGCTATTAACTCCTTTTTTTTTTTCTAGCAGAGATTACTTTACATGTTGACATACCATGGGGCATTCTTTACTTCTTTGATAGGGCATAGAAGCAGTTAGGTATCTCAAGCATGGACTTCAACATAGTCTCAAAATACACCTCACAGGTTAAGACTGATTAGCCACAAAGTTATTTGAGGTTTAACGTGATTGTTACTTGGAAAGCAGCAAATGTGTGAAACGGAAACAAAACAGTTGAAGATGAAAACTGATTGTACGTAATGGCTTTAAACTATTTTTATGTAATTGAATTGTAATTGAATCTGTTTTCAGAATTATGAACAAGAAAAATATACTCTTCAGAGAGAAGTTGAACTCAAGAGTCGAATGTTGGAAAGTTTGAGCTGTGAATGTGAAGCTATTAAACAACAACAAAAAATAGACCTGGAGAAATTAGAACAACAACTAAACAGAAGCCATGGACAGGAAGTGAATGAACTAAAAAATAAGGTTTGAATATCTGTGTATTTCAGAACAAAAATATTCCACGTTTATGCAGCCATCTATAAACTTTAGATGAGAAAAATTTTCTTATAAGTACCAGCTATGCAAAATAGATAAGCTGAAGGTCTACATTATCTTAATATAGGACATGGGAACACTGAGAAACAGGAATTTACCTAAGAGACTTGTGTAAATAATATTATACTAATTAAATAGTTATTTAATTTTAGTAACTAGATATTTCTGATGAAGTTTTATTAATAGTTTAGTGACCAGCATGGCCTCCTTGCATAGTACAGTAGTCCCCTTGCAGAAAGACTAGTCACCTGGCCTTTACTGCAGCTAGTGGTATGCTTTGTAATTCTGTAAAACAAACCAGTAGTTTCTTATAAATTGATATACATTAGAAATGGTACTTCATAATTTGTTTACTGAAGATTAATATATATGATCCACTTCTCACAATAACTCTGTAAAGAAGATACCATATAACATGAGAGAGCCAACGTCTAGACAGATTGAGCAAATTGGACACAATTAGAGCTAGAAATTGTCAGTGAAGATTTGAACTGAGGCTGTCTGACTCGAAAGGCTATGTTACTGAATAACCATGCTTAGTCTAACAACATGTTATAATAATACTAGCTCCATTTTTCAAACATAAGTGCAACGATTGGTTAGTGATCATCCATCCCCTTTTGGTACTCTCAACTACGCAATGCTTTCAGGTTGCTTCTAAGGAATCCAGCCAGAACTTTTATCATGGATCGTCTTTGTGTGCCCTAATAGTCTGTGCTCTAATTTTTCCACACACCTCTCTACCAAAACTCACCTGACTTTTGTCCTCTCTCCGCAGAAGCCTGTTTTCCAATTTTCAGTTTTTGTGTGACATCTTTTTTCTATTTCTGTGTACCATATATTAATTAATTTCTCATTAAATTAACTCTTTTTAAATGTTTTCTCATTTTTAAGTGGCGATATCAATGATATTACATATTTAAGCTGGTTTATTTTTTCTAATGTGCAGTAAAACACATAGAACTAAATATGCTCTTATGTAATACATAGTATCATCTTGCATACCGCTCTGGCAGATAGTGATCCAGCTTGTCTGAAACTAATCTGATTTAAGACACTAACAACTGGTAATGATGTATTCTTTTTTTCCCTCTGGATATTATTTTCATTTTAGCAGTAGTTTTCACTGTATAGGGGGAAAAAAGGGCTACGGCAAGGCCAATTATAGAGATGGCTTTTTTTGGTAGAGCAAAGAGTAAATTAGTCAAATATTTTTAGTTTTACCGATGTTCTCAAATCACTTGTGCCAAAATTTGGAGTTTTATTCGATATCTTTTTTCCTCTTATTTCTCAAATTTAATCCATCAACAAGTTCGAAGAACTTGACCTACAAAACATCTATCTTCCCTACTGCCACTATTCTAGACCTCCATCATCTGTCACCTTGACTACTACTGTAGCCTTCTAATCAGTTTGCCTGCTTTCATTGTTTCTGTTCATGCCATTCATTTCTTCACACAGAGGCCGAGTGGTCAGTAACACAGTGCCTTCTGGTTGCTTGCAAGGAATACAGACCTACTGTGATTAGTTGTATGGATTATGTCTATGTTTATAAGACAAGGTATGTCACTATCTATTAAAAGATGCCTAGCCTTGGCCAAATAGGAAATCCCAATAGTCTCATTATGCAGTAAGTTTGGGTCAATCATTGATGTTTTTCAGAAAGAAAATACCTTTATAAAGTATTTTTATAAGATTCTTTTTTTCTCTGCTTTAGATAGAAAAACTAAAAGTGGAATTAGATGAAGCTAGGCTTAGCGAAAAGCAGCTGAAGCACCAAGTAGATCATCAAAAGGAACTCCTCTCTTGTAAATCAGAGGAACTGCGGACAATGTCTGAGCGTGTACACGAAAGCATGTCTTCAGAGATGCTGGCTCTTCAAATTGAATTGACAGAAACGGAGAGTATGAAGGTAATTTTTATGGCATGTGTTTCTCAGGGTTTTTTTTTTCTTTTATATTTTTACATGTACTAATTCTTAAGAGCGAGTTTGAAGTCTGAATTATTTCTTGATGTAACTTTCATCTAACTAATTAAATGTTTTGTGGTAGTTTTAGGTGTATTACTTCATAATACAGTTTTAGATTACATGATTATGTAAGGCAGGCTTTACCATTAAATTAATGAAACCTCTGGAAGAATTTAGAAGTATGTACTCTGATCCTAGTTTTTGTTATAAAATGTTGGTGCTGCAGAAGTCGAGATGCATGTGAACATGGTTTTTTCATTGCAGGCTAAGGTTAATTAAAAATTAAAGCCTTAAAAGTACAGGGGAAAAAAGGCGGTCTCTAAATACTTTCATTTTGTTCCCTACTGAAAAATTTAGCAATTTTTATTATTTTAATATACACCTGACAACCTTTGGCTAGTTCATTAGTTTTAATTTTGGTTGTGAACCACTACTGATAGACAAACTGAGCAGCTGCTGAATGAAAGATTATTCAAGAGAATTTTCTCTTTTTTAAATCCTATTGAATAGGCCACCCTCAAAGAAGAACTGAATGAACTACAGTACAGACAAGAACAGCTAGAACGTCTGAATACTAACTTAATGCGCCAGGTAGACCGGCTTAAAGAAGAAAAAGAAGAGCGAGAAAAAGAAGCAGTTTCTTACTGTAATGCCCTAGAGGTATTATGATTATAGTAACATCGTCTTTTTCAATTTATAATAAGTTGTTTTCATGCTAATCTAATCTCTATTAGCTATGTTGTTTTCTTTTGAATTTAGAAAGCTCGTGTAGCAAATCAAGATCTTCAGGTGCAGTTGGACCAGGCCCTCCAACGAGACTTGGATCCCAATAGTAAAGGCAACTCTTTGTTTGCAGAGGTACTTATAAGTATCCTCATGATTAAATTGGCCTTTCATTTACTGCAAGAACAATTAAACATGTTAATATTTTCTAGGTGGAAGATCGAAGGGCTGCAATGGAACGTCAGTTTATCAGTATGAAAATCAAGTATCAGTCGCTAAAGAAGCAAAATGTATTTAATAGAGAACAGATGCAAAGAATGAAGGTATAGAATTATCACTATAAATGACTTGTTAAACCTACTTTGTGTCAGCATTACAGGTACAAATATATCAAAGAAACGATCTTTTCCTGCAAAGAGTGTATTTATATAGTTATTTCTAGAACTGTGATTTGAAAAAAAATGTTTTTAAATTGATCAAAAGATCCATTTATATTTTTTAAAAATTAATCTTGGAATAAATATTTAGTAATAGTGTATTCAGCAACTATTGATTTTTTTGTTTTTTCTAATGTTTCCTCACTAGCTTTGCTAGGGAGGTATAAATCTTTCTTCGTAGATAGGGGGAGAAGAAAAATCAAAGTATTTCTTGCTCTCGGCCTGATGTTGTTCTAAGCATAGCCCTAGGGTTCCTACTTCAACTAAAACTAACTCCCTCACCATTCCTCTGCTTTCTCACAAAGGCTTATTAGAGAGTGAAATTTAGATTATTCAGGGTCCCCTTTCCTTGTCACTCCTAAGTCAAGTATAGAGGCCCTTTTAATTTCCAGGGTTTTCTTGGTCATCTTTCTAGTCAAATAAGAGGTAGCAGAAAAGCATTTGGAAGATAGAAAGATTCCAATGTTCTGCCAATCTGTAGAATCCTGATCCCTCATCTATTGTGCCTAGCTCTCCTGGGGTAGTATTTGGAATCTGTAAATCTTCCCTTCTTCTCTTCAGGATGGTGAATTTTATAAAAAAAAAAAAAAAAAAAGGGAAAGGTCAGTGATTAAACTTGAGAGTTAGATGAACTTGGGATTGAATCATAATTCTGTCACTTGCTAGCTCTGTGACCTTGGACAAGTTTTCAGAGCATCAGTTGACTTCATTTGTAAAGTGGAGATGATAGAACCTGCCTCTTAGAATTGTCCTAGAGTTAAATGAAAGTATAGTAAAATACTTACATGGTACTTGGCAAATGATTAATTGCTT
>NW_012148631.1:1014031-1025360 GCF_000956105.1 Propithecus coquereli
GTTTCCAACATGAGTTCCGAGTAATATAATACAAAATTTGAATTGCTTCAAAAATAGGGTTATCAGCATCTTCCTCTCTATTTTATAAGGGGGTAATTTTATTTTTCTAGTTACAAATCGCCACATTGCTACAAATGAAAGGGTCTCAGACTGAATTTGAGCAGCAAGAACGGCTGCTTGCCATGTTGGAGCAGAAGAATGGTGAAATAAAACATCTTTTAGGAGAAATTAGAAATCTGGAGAAATTTAAGGTATGTGTTATACTTTTTTAAAAATCGCAGTCAAATTTTGTTTTGTATTTGGTTTGTATTTTATGTTAAAAATATCTTCATTTTTTTTTAACTTAAATGAGTTTATTATATAATTCAGTTTCAGTAGATTGACCCAATATTTAAATTTTTTTTCTTTTTGGACTCTTTTTGCTTTTCAGTATTTTTTACTGTTGCTTCTTTTAGTAGATCCAAACTAAGCTCCTGAATTTTTGTTGTTACTGTCTGATTTTTGTGTGTAAGCATCCGTATCTTCAGTAAACAACTCAATGAGTTTTAACATGTAAGTACCCCCTTGTAATTATCTCCCAGATCATGATAGAGAACATTTCTAGCACTGCAGAAAGGCTCTGTCAAGCCCCCTTTCAGTACCCCCACATCCTTTGTATCCGCAACACATATACAAATACTCTTGAACTTCATGTAAGTGGAATCATTTAGTGTGTACTTTTGTTTCTGTTTTCCACTCAACATTGTGTCGATGATATTTCTTCCTCTTGATGCATGTTATCAGGAATTATTTTTCAGTGCTGTCCACCTCCATTTTTTAATGGAGTTTTGTCCCATTGTCCAACATCGTATGACAACTGGTATTCATGGTAGAAGTCTTAGCAAACTCCTAAGTTTGTTTTATTTTGAAATAAATGCAGACTTGAGAAAAGTCGTAAAAGCATTCTTATTATATACCCTTCCCCGAGATTATCCAGTTGTCAGTTTTTACACATTTGCTTCATTGCTTTCTCTTTTCTCTCTGTATGTATATTTTTTTTAAACATCTGAGAGTAACTTGCAAACCATACATCCTTTTACCCATGAATACCTCATGTTATCGAAGTCTATTCTCTTATGTAATCACACTGCAACAATTAAAATCAGGAAATTAACATTGATACAAATTGAATCATACTATTAGCTAAGCTACTTTTCACATTTTATTAATTACCACTAATATCCTTTAGAGCAAAACAAAGAACAAAACAAAAACAAATCCTTTCAGTTTTAGGGTCCAGTCTAGGATCACATATTATATCTAATTGTCAAGTCTCTTCAATCTCCCTTAATCTGGAACAGTTCCTTAGTCTTTATCTGTCATGACCTTGACATTTTTGAACAGCATAGGCAGTTACTTTGATTGTCCTTCATTTTGGGTTTTTCTGATGTGATTAGATTCAAGCTGTGTCTTTGAGACAGGAATACTACAGGAGTGAAATTATAGCCTTCTCAGTGCATCACATTCAGGGACACCTGGTATCTATTTGTGTCAACATAGGTAGTACTAAACTTGATTGCTTGGTTAAGGTTTTGTCCGCCACATTTCTCCACTGTAAAGTTATAATTTTTCCTTTTGTAATTAATTTTTCCTTTGTAATTCATCTCCCAATGAATACCTTAGGAGATGCTTTGAGACTAAATAAATGCCTGTTTCTCCTTATACTTGAACATCCGGTGATGATTCTTGCCTAAAACAGATAATACTGTGATGATTGCCAAATGATAATTCTGTCATTTCTTCTACATTTATTAGTTGAAATTCTAATAAAGGGATGGGAAAGAGCATTCTTCTTCATTTATCCATTCATTTATTTATATCATCATAGCCTCATGGATTCTTATTTTATCCATTATAAGCCATTACTTTATTTACTCTGATATTCACATTGTCCCAGATTTGGCCAGTAGGGACACTCCTTTATTCTCTGGCACATAATTCTTTGAGTACTTCCTTACTTTATGGCACCACAAAGTATTCCTAGTTCCCTGCCCCAGCCCTGGAATCAGCATTTCTGCAAGGAGCACTGGTTTCTTTTAGTGGAGACTGGTGTTGAGAAACCAGCGTCTGGGCACTGGGTGTTCATTGCTTCTACAGTGCCATCATTTCTAGACCTTCTCCGCAGACAGAACCAAGAGTACATGTTTGTATATTTATGTGTGTGTATGTATGTATATGTATATATATGTATTTCTCTAATTATGAGTGAGGTTGAACATGTTTTCATATGTGTATTTTTTTGTGTGCTTGTGTGTACATATGTAGAAGAATTCACCCACATTTTCTACTAGTACCTGTATGGTTTCACTTTTTTTCATTTAGAACACAATCCCTGTTGCAGTTTACTTTATGGGTGATTTGAGGTATGAATCTAATTTTATCTTCTTCCAAATAACCAGGCAGTTTGTCCCAGCATCTGGACATTTTGTTAAAAAGTCAGCCTTGGCCCCAGTGACTTGAGATGTCACCTTTAGCATATATCAAGTTTCCATGTATGCTTGAGTCTATTTCTAGTTTTTCTATTCTGTTCCACTGGTCTACTTATCTGTGTGTCAGTACCACCCTGTTTCAATTATTGAGGTTTTGGAGAAGGTTTTGTCTGTTAGGGCTATTTCCTCACTATAGCTTTTCTTTTTCAGTGTTCTCCTGGCTATTCTTGCGCATTTGTTTTTCTCTATGAATATCTTGTCTAGTACCAAAAAAGCTTGTTGGTATTTTTATTAGAATTGTATTAAATTTAGAATCTTATAAATTAACTTAGGAAGCATTAATACCTTCTCACTAACATCCTAGGGACCTAAAGTTTATAAATGACAAATTTTTGTAAATGTTTATAACCTGTTAGGTATTCTAAATTGTAGCCATTAGTGTGTCATAAAATTTTAAGTTTCATAACTTTATTTCTCTCTTATAAAAACTGTTAAAGGGCTGCAATTTTGGTTAAGTTTACAGTACATCAGTTGGCAGGTGTATGTAGTAGTACACCAGTGGGCTTAGCACTCTGAAATTTTTTTTTCGAGTTTTTAAGCAGATTTACCTTTTTCCCCCCAGAGAAATGAGTTTCCATCAGAATCTCAGATGAGGGACTCCAAAATAACTTTAAGAATCTCTTTTTTTCATATTTTTCCAATATATGACTTTAACAGAAAGGCCAGAATACAACTCAGCAAGCATTTATTTATTCCATTTTTAAAAGCCAAGAGAGGGAAACTATAGGCTATAGCTGTGGTTAGCAGCATAGGCTTTGGAGTCAGATCTGGGTTTAGATTCTCTCTTCTCAATTTATTTCTCTGTGGTGTCTTGAGTCAGTTTTCGTATCTTTAAGAGAGGAATACTAATTCTTTTACTTATTTCAGAAGGCAGATGAGTTAAATGAATAGTTCTTAGCATAGTGCCTGCCGAATGAAAAGTATTCAGTAAGTAGGGATACTGTTATTCATTAACGTACACTAACTTAATTTGTTATTTTTAGTAAGAATTTTTGCTTTTTTTTAGAATTTGTATGAAAATGTGGAATCTAAGCCTTCAGCCAGCTCTGGTGCTCTGGAAGATAACACCTATTATACAGATTTACTTCAGATAAAACTTGATAACTTAAAGTAAGTGTGTGGGTTGGTGGATGGAAAGATGGAGACTTTGTACTGCTTATCATAGTAGTAGGAGTGACTAAAAATTTTTGTTTTGAAATTGCCAAAAGAAAATTCCAGAAAAGAAAGGCAACAAAAATATTTTATTCAAGATATAATAATTACTGATTATTGAAGAAAAAATACTTTTAATGAGTAATTGAATGTTTTTGTGTTTAGCTTTTTATATTGGTAAATGAAAAGAACTTTAACATAGAAAATGTTCTTATAATAGAAATTTTTCCAGAATAAATATTATATAGTTTAAGACTTAAAGGAATTTATGCATGAATAAATTTGAAAAAGCGTATTTCCCCCTTTGTCTATTTCCTGTAAAGAATGCATGGAGTTTTTTGGGTGGGAGCAATACTATTGTTATAGCTTATTTTAATTGTTTATTATTTCTTTATTACTAAAAACCCTAAAGAAATGTATTTTAACTATGAGTTCAAATATGCAATAAAATATTTATAACACTACATTCATTTATATTGTATATTACTTTAATACTTCTTGGTTCTGCTTTTTTATTATTACAGCAAAGAAAACGAAAGCACTAAAGGTGAATTGTCCATACAGCGAATGAAGGCATTATTTGAGAGCCAACGGGCTCTGGATATTGAACGAAAACTTTTTGAAAATGAAAGATGCCTCCAGCTTTCAGAAAGCGAAAATATGAAACTGAGAGCTAAACTAGATGAATTAAAACTGAAATATGAACCTGAAGGTGTGTATTTCTCACATATTTTTGTCTTTTAAATCATGAATAATTCTGAGAAATTATATCAGATTTTTTTCTTACTATAGTTTTATACAAATGCCATTACAAACTCATTCGTGGTTATGGATTTATACTTAATAAAGCAAATTTACTGCTGTAAAAGGGGTAGAAAAATTCAAAGAGAACTGGTTACTGGGTATGCATGAATGTAATATACTTTTTGGATATCTAAATTCATCATAGAAACTTGACATTTGAGACTTTTCCATTTAAGATTGCAGTATCTTATGTCATACCAAAGAGCTTAATTTTGTTGAAGCAGCTAATGTTTGGGAGCTATACTAGTTAGGACTGTTGATAGAAAACCTGAAATAATGGGGAAATCAACAAGGTAGATGTTTATTCCTCCCCCAATGAAGGCCCGGAGGAGGCATTCCAGGACTGGTGAATCACTCCAGTGTCAGGATTCAGGCTTCTTATGTATTGTTGGTCTGCTATCTTCCCATTGAGCAGAATTTAGTCATGCGGCCTTACCTGCCTACAGGAAAGGCTGGGGAATACAGTCTTGATTCTCAGAGGCCATGTTCCCAACTAAACAATGATTCTTTTATTAAGGAAAAATAAGATAGATATGAGGAAACAATGTAACAAGTCTAATCACTGACATAGAAAATAGCCTAACTATACAATCTCTGCATGCTATATACTACAAAGAGTAAATTTTACTGTATGTAAATTAAAAAATAAAAGGCCAAATGAAAGAAGTCTGAGAATGTGATGATTCTGAAACACCTTCTCAAAATGTGTTGGTACATGTTTTAGGTTAAGGATTCTCAACCAGTGTTTGCCCCTGTACACTTCTCATGCCCAACTCTGTCTTCATTATTGTCTCAGTGAACCATAGTGATTACTCAACAATATTGGGGAGGTTGTCAGAAATAGGAAGGCTTTTATACAGTGTTAAAAGGCTTTTCTGTCTCTCATTCTTTTTCTCTTGCCTAATTCTAATAGACTATGGTGATTAGAATCACCCATTATGAATTTCAAAGGTCTGTTAACTAAACATGGCAAAGAGATAGGAGGCAGGGTTGTGAGTCTGTATGATGTGGGTTTAAGAGAAAGGGGAAATGATGATCCAAAAGCAACAGTGTAGAGCAAGAACACCAGCCTGAAATGAAACACATTGATATGGGGGTGGGGAAAAGATATTAGAGCAGTTAATTCAGTGACTGTGAATATGACCTGCACAGGGGACAGAATGACGTTAGATCAGGAAGGTAGACGGCCATTGCGGTAGTCTCTGATGAGACATAGTATGGTTGGCCTAGAGAGGTATTCATTGTAAAAGTAGTCAGATTCTGAAGGTATTTTGTAAGTGCAAATAATAGACGTAAATTACCAATATGCAGAGAGTTTGACCTGTTCCTATCATTTAATCCTTACAGCACACAATGCTGAGTGAACTGGGTGCTTTTAATCCCCATTTAACAGATAAAGAAAATGAAGCTCAGAGAGATTAAATATGAATAATTCCTCCTGCTCACCCAGCTGCTAAGTAGTAGTACTAGAATTTGAACCTGGACTCTTTGCCTTTGGAGTCTCATCTCAACACTGAGATTTTAATGAACTCCCACCCCCTTTATCCAAACACCAGAGGAGAATATTTAAGTGTTTATTCCCAGAGCCAAATATAGATTCCCAAGCAAAAATTTATAAATAAACTTTAAAAGATGTGGTTTATAGAATCCGTGATAATAAAGAATAAAAAATAGAAATAATACATTTCAGGAAGGAGATGAGTGGATTTTAAAAGAATGGAAAAAATGTAAAGAAGTGTATAAATAACTAGTTCTGCTTTCTTATGTTGATTGTGTCTTCGTTTTCTTTCACTGACTGGATCTTTTTCAATGGTTTTTATTCTCAGAGACAGTTGAAGTACCTGTACTCAAAAAGAGGCGTGAGGTGCTGCCTGTGGATATAACCACCTCTAAAGATGCATGTGCCAGCAACAGTGCTATTGGAGAAGTTGATAGATTACCACTTCAGAAAGAGGAGACACCGTCCTGTCCTAACAGTTTAGAAAATAACAACTTGCAGTTAGAAAAATCGATTTCTATAAACACACCACTAGTCAATCTCTCTCCTCACAAAAATCTGCCCATGGATACGCCACTGAAGAAGGAAAAGAAATGTGTGAAACTCATAGGAGTTCCAGCTGACTCCGAAGCCTTAAATGAAAGAAGTGGAAACACCCCCAACTCTCCCAGGTCAGTGTCCTCTTTTCTGCAAGGCAACCAGCAGAACTCTCCCTCTCTCCTCTCTAGCTGCATGAACTGCGCTATCTATTTCTTTGTCTATTTTCTTAGTGTTGCATGCAGTGTCATCCCCCAGTTTCATCTGCCTACCTTTAACTTTTCCAGACCTTTAAGAAAGACTAAAATGATTGCAAGGGAAAAGGACTCTTGAATAAAGGCATCATTTTAAAAGCTACACATTTCTGTGTTATGAAACAAATACCGCAGTCTAACACATCTCTGAATGTTTTGTCAGTTTGAATAAATGTACTGTTATTTTTCTCTTGGTTCAAGAGTGGCCATGAAAGAAAAATTAACTTACCTTCTTAAAGGTAGTTTTACAGTAGTCTAAGAAATTGCAGCCCTCTAGAAAACTTAGGTGAAATTTTTATGGCTTTTGAAATTGTTTATCCTAAGCCTTCAAGGATGTTCTTTGAGACATATTTTGACATTTTTAAAATGTCAAAGCTAATTCATTTTCATTGTTTCCAAAGCTTGAAAGCCTCCAGTTTCTGCATAATTGAGTTTTTGACTAAAAGAAGTGTCAGACATGTGTGCCTTAAGGAATTAATGTTCCAAGGGACTTGTCCTTTAAAAAAATAAAAATAATGGTGGTCAGAAGGTAAGAGAAAGTGAGTAGAAGGGGAAGGTAGGTAACAGTGGCTGAGGCTAGAGTTGTGAATGTGCACAGCAGGACCAAGAGTGGGGTAGGAAAAGAAGTGTATGAGGAAAATGGAGAAAGTAAAAGAAAGATGAAAGATGAAAGATGTAGGATGTCTGCATGCAATGGGATGATAGATGCATTTATAATAAATGTCTTTCAGTATTTAAAAAAGTAAGGATAGTGCTGCGATGGTAGTTGGCTTGGATTGTCTCCTATGAAATGGTATCTTTAAGGTGCTACTAAGGGCTACGTTAGTCTAAGAGGAGTACAAAATAAGACATTTTACTAATGTGCATTTGAGTAGAAAGAGTATGATACAGCCCACCTTATGTAAATGGGCTTCCTTATGTTTTATCTGATTTCTCTTCAAGTCTTCAGTGATACTAAACGTGGTATTCAACAAAGAAAGCACTTCAATGATGTTTAGCTGCTATTATTATTATAAGGAAGAGTAATTTATTACTCTCCTCCTCAAATTTTTATATAATGTTACAACCTGTAAGTTACAGAAAATTAAAGCATGGTATTGTTAAGGAAGAGTAACTGCAAATGAATGATATCTGCCACATACACATAGTTCTAAATAGTTCGAAATGAATTCAGTGGGTTATGCCTGTTTATATGTGATTCATCGTGTGAGTGTGCTATACCAGTGTATGTTTCTGCAGTTGATTTCCAAAATTGATTAGTGCCAACCTTGCTATCTGTATGGTCTTCATTTCTTTTTCTGCCTCTTTTTGCTTGATAAAAATTACTTAAGCAATGTATGTAGCTATTGTTTGACTCAAGTAGCACGTTGGAAAATTTTTGTCTTGCTAGTTAAGCAAAAACAAATAAAATACCACAAAACATTTGTTCTTGTGTGTGTGAATCCATCTGCTAACTTAAGAGGTTTCAAACCTTTTGTTTCCTGTGTGCCTAACTTAGACACACAATCCTAAGATAATTTTGGAATAATAAATATGGGTTTTATTGGGAACTTGACTATTGCATACTTTCTAAATTTAATTGATGCATTTGTTACAAAGAATCTTTACAGTGCTGTTTAAATATCTCCACTGTTTATTTTTTCTAACACAATTATTCTGCTAGTTGAAACTCAATTTTTTAAAATTTGTGACAAATACACACCTATTTATGCAGCCTAGGATTCCATGTTATTTTTATCTTGCGCTTAGCCTTCTTTATGTCATGTTAACATTAAAATATTGCCTTAGCATTTTAATTTTTGTGTTAGGTGTATTTATCATGGTAGGCACCCTATCATGTTTTAATTCTTTTGTTTTTTAGAGATAGGATCTTGCTCTGTCACCCAGGCTGGAGTGCGGTGGTGTGATCACTGCTCACTGCAGCTTCAAACTCTTGGGCTCAGGCAATTCTCCCACCTCAGCCTGGCATGCACCATCACACCCAGCTAATTTTTTAATTTTTTTTAGAGACAGGATCATACTATGTTGCCCAGGCTGGTTTTGAACTCCTGACCTCAAGCGTTCCTCCCACCTCAGCCTCCCAAAGTGCTGGGATTACAGGAGTTGACTGGCCTTTGACCTTTTACCGGCCTTAAAGATATTCTTTATACTTTTGAAATATTGAGCCTACTGATAGTAAAATTTCTTTTGGAGAGTGACTTACTATTTTTCATGGTATTAAACTATAATTTTTTCCTTGCATACATAAAAACATATCACCATGCCTCATTGGAGGCCTATTAAACTAGGGGTTTGTTTCTTTACTTTTTCTTAATCACATTTGAATTCAGAGTGGATGCTTTAATGCCTGTAGGTTAGCTGCTGAATCAAAGCGTCAAACAGAAGTTAAAGAAGGGAAAGAAACTGCAAGCAAATTGGAACAGGAACTTTGTAAGAAATCACACCCAATTCTATACGTCTCTTCCAAATCAACTCCAGAGACCCAGTGCCCTCAACAGTAAAGACTTTAATAAGAGTATGGTACCACTTGCCCAAAAGGTCACTGTGGTGCTTAATTAAGATCATCTTTATGTGACATATGCCTCCTTCTGGGTTATTTATATGTGTTCATTGTGCCAGGACCTGGCATTTTTATATTCCTTTCACCACATGTTTAAAATTTGATTGTGATTCTAACCTGGAGAGTTCCTTAGGTGATGACCCTTCCTGGAGCTTCTATTGCAGTGAATAAACTATGCACTGAAAGAAAATGCTGTAATTAATATATATTTGCTGCATTGTATATGAATTTTTTTAAGTGATGTAAACATTTGAGTAACCTACCTTCAGTTCCATATGTTTGAGAAGAGAATGTTAAAATCAGTAACTATTATATTTTCCTACTACTTTTTTTATGAACTTAGTTTTTCACTATGCCGTAAAAATGGGAAACTCGGTTTAAAAATATATATTGTTTCAGGATTTCGTCAGGGTACCTATGTTTATCTCTGTATTTATGGACATGATTTAAATTTTATGTTTCAAGCATACGAAATAACTAATTTTAAAAATTTAAAATAAAACTAAACTGCAATACTTTCTCCCCTTTCTATTTTCTTACTCAGTGTCAATAATAGGATGTTATTAAAGGGGAATAAAGAAGACGACAAAGAAACTTCAGGGATTCTTAATTCTCAGATACATATAATTTTATATATTTTATATATAATTTATGTATATTATTAGATGTATATATGCAGATGGTTCCTGACTTAACGATGGTTTGGCTTCATTATTTTTCAACTTTACGATGGTGCAAAAGCACTACGCATTCAGTAGAAACCGTACTTCCAACACCCGTAAGACCATTCTATTTTTTTCTTTCAGTGCACTAGTTGATAAATTACATAAGATATTCAACACTTTATTATAAAATAAGCTTTGTGTTAGATGATTTTGGCCAACCGTAGGCTAATGTAAGTATTCTGGGCACATTTAAGGTAGGCTGGGCTAAGCCGTGATGTTCGGTAGGTTAAGGGTATTAAATACGCTTTCAATTTATGGTATTTTCAATTTATAATGGATTTATTGGAACAGAACCCCATTGTGAGTCAACAAGCATCTGTACATATATATTAAAAAGGTATATACTTAAATTTCCAAAGAAAGACGTTTTTTCATTTAAGTGATTATAGATTAATTTATAACTTAATTTCATATATATATTCTATAAATGGGTGAATTTGGATTCTCTGGAGAAATAGAACCAATAGGGTGTGTATCTATAGAAAGATTTATTTTCAAGAATTGCCTCACATGATTATGGAGGCAAGCCCAAATTTGCAGGACGGGCTGGCAGGCTGGAGACCCAGGGAAGGGAAGAGCTGATGTTGAGTTCACGTCTGAAGGCCATTTGGCTGGAGACCCAAAGAAGAGACTACACTGCAATTCAAGTCCAAGGGTTATCTGCTGCAGAATTCCCTCTTGCTGGGGGAGGTCAGTCTTTTGTTCTGTCTAGGACTTTAGCTGATTGGATGAGCCCCCTTATACTAGAGAGAACAATTTGCTTTACTTAAAATCTACTTATTTAAATGCTAATCTCATCCAAAAACACCCTCGGGGAAACTCAGAATAATGTTTGATCACATATCTGGGCACCATGGGCCATCCAAGTTGACATAAAATTAACTGTCACAATGGGTATTTGTTCCAGTTTAAGTCTATTGAAATATATTAGGTAAAAGGAAATTGCCTATAACATCTAAATAAATTTTAAACTTGTTTTAATTTCCTGCAAAAAGCATTCTCTAACGAAATTAGAATGTTCATATTAAATAATATCTCTTGCAAAAAGAAGTAGCTGAAGACACTAGGGAACAAATAATTCCAACCTGAGGATAATATCAAATGGCTGTTTAAATATCTCCACTGTTTATTTTTTCTAACACAATTATTCTGCTAGTTGAAACTCAATTTTTTAAAATTTGTGACAAATACACACCTATTTATGCAGCCTAGGATTCCATGTTATTTTTATCTTGCGCTTAGCCTTCTTTATGTCATGTTAACATTAAAAT
>NW_012148631.1:1025410-1033966 GCF_000956105.1 Propithecus coquereli
ATTAGAATGTTCATATTAAATAATATCTCTTGCAAAAAGAAGTAGCTGAAGACACTAGGGAACAAATAATTCCAACCTGAGGATAATATCAAATGAGTGACCATATATTCATACTGCATATTAGAAAATGTAGATCAATTCCTTCCAACATTGAGTTCTTTTTTTTTTTTTTCAGAGTATTGTGGAGGTACAAACGCTTTGGTTACATAAATTTCCTTTCCACTGCTTGAGTCAGAGCTATAAGCGTGCCCATCCCCCAGACAGCGCACACCACACCTGATAGGTGTGAGTTTACCTATCCCTTCCTCGTCCCCCCACCTGCCTGACACCCGATGAATGTTACTTTCATATGTTCGCGGAAGTTTTAATTGATTAGTACCAATTTAATGGTGAGTACATGTGTTTGTTTTTCCATTCTTCCGATACTTAAAAGAATGGGCTCCAACTCCATCCAGGATAATACAAGAGAAATTGGTTCACCATTTTTTTATGGCTGAATAGGTACTCCATGGTATACATATATCATATTTTATTAATCCACTCATGTATTGATGGGCACTTATTAAGAGCTACGTACTAGGTATACAAAAATAAACCTTTAGAGCTCACAGTTTAATAGACCCATGTAGATGAGTAGTTGTAGTGGTGGTATTACTAGTAATAGTTAAACCTAACATTTGGACAAATCTAATGTGCCAGGCACTCTTCCAAGCCCTTCCATGTATTCCCACATTAAACCCTCCCAATAGCTCTATGAGCTAGATATTACACTTACCCCATTTTAAAGAGGAAACCAAGGCCCTAGAGAGGTTTCTTGTCCAAGGTCACAGGTGTTAGTAAATAATGAGAACATTAAAGTAGTAGAGGTTTTAACAGCGGAGTGTACAAAGTGCTATAGGAACAGATAGAGGGAAACAAACAGCCTAGGGGCTTTATAGGTTTTTGTCATCTCTAAGCAGAGGCTGTTTCTGAGGTTTGTTGAGGCATGGAGAGAAGAGCATTACAGGTAGAAGAAATAGCCGTTCAAAGAACAAAGGCATGACACATTTCTGATTCAGCAAACTGAAGACTTAGAAATGGCTGAAAGTATAGGGATTGTGAATAGCGATAATAGTAAATTAAATCTGGATAGATAACTGGTAGTGACATCATGAAGAGCCTGAATTTGGGAAATCCTTTTACAAACAAAAACTTATACAGACATAAACACATGAAGCAACACATCGAAGGTTGAAGAACAAGGATGACAAGGGAACGTCCGTTTAGCTTCTGTCTTATCACCTTTAAGAGACTGAGGCAATTCTTCTGAGTCTTGAGTCTTCTAGGAATACATTTTGAAAAATCACCACTGTAGGTAATGAGAAGCAACTGAATAATTGATATAAGCAAAATAGTGCCATCATTCAGTTTATTTTTAGTAAAAGCTACAAGGGCATAATGGAAAATAGAAAAAGGTAAGAATAGAGGGAAAAAAAGACTAGTTTGGCTGTTCAATAGTCCAGGTAGGAAATACAACTACAAACGGAGGCAGTGGTAGTGGGAATGTAGAATGATAATTGGATTCAAGATAGTGTTTAAGAGAAGCAGAGTGATCAGAGCTGTAGACATAAGATGTGGGACTCTGATGTTAGTGGATAAGCGGTAGTGGTAACAGAAAAGAGGAGTGGAGGTATTTCAGTTTGATGAACACCTTTATTCAAGTACCTGTGGTGTGTCCAAAAATAAGTCTGTTTATCAAATTTTTATTTTGTAAGGAAAATGTAAGACTAACTTGGAATCCTATTCTAGTAGGCACATTCCCCCCCATCATTACTGAAGTGACCTTGTTGCTCAAATGTTTATAATCATAGCCTTGATTTTTTTCATTTTTCGCTATTAGGCATAACGAGTCCTTCGTATGTCTAGGTCCTTCAAGTGTGGTCTTTTGATTGAATCTAAATTTTACAGAGCAAATCCTTTTATCAAAAGCGGTGCAGCAGACAAAGATGAAGCTTTTCTTGCCTCCGCAGATGCCAAGTCATGCAGGCTGGTGTCAGTTCCAGTAGCCCAAGGACCATGGAGTTCTCCCCAGCCTCCTAGGTCCCACTGAGGCAGTTGTCCAAAGCTTCCCAGGTTGAGCCTGTAGCACCTGAGGCAACTCCTCTGCTCAAATCCCACTGTGCTGGTGGGGAGGTGTGCTCGGCTCCCAGTCACAGGGTGCAGGTCAGGGGAGCATCTGCTATGTCTGCTCCTTCCGCAGTCTGTTGGGGCATGATGTGAAGGCTGCTGCTGCAAAGCTGAGTCCCTTGCAGACCTGGCACCATGCACCTGAGAGCTCAGGATGGTGTCGGCTGCAGAAACACAGGATTGACTACCACCAGATGCTTACTGCACCTGTTCTCTGGTGCAGTGACTATGCACAGACTCTGGGCAGCTCTCTGGTCCACCCAGACAGAGGCCTGTGGTGGTGGAGGGAGCTCGCGGCACTCTAGCACTCTATTCTCCTAATGTTCCCCACATGTAGATGCCTCCCCACAGATCCCCTTGATCTTGCCAAATGTATCATCCTGTCACCGTCTCCTTCACTCTGAATGTCCTGCCTCACTTCTCTGTGGTTTCACAATGTTCCTTCTGAGAAGAGCTATCCATAGTTAGGCATCTGCCTGCAATTTACACTCCTTTCCTTGAGAGCGGCATCCTCGTGGCTGCTTCTCTTCTACCATCTTCTCCATCCAACCAAAACCGTGCTTTTCTTAAGGCCCTACAAACTAAAGCTGGACAGCATAGACTTTAGGAGAAATAACAGCAACTTGTATATAAACAGTCCTTGTGCATGATAACATGTGGACTTCTCAAAAAATTCACTGAAACAGCCAGTATAAACTGCAAACCAGGAAAAGTCTGTCAGATTGCCACTATCTGCTCTCACTTCATCTGAAGATGCTTCAAGCTCAACATCTAAAAACCTTTCGACTGGCTACCCTCTGGACTCAAAGACTGAGTTTATAGTTCTTTTTAACCATTAGCCTTTGTTTTTCTTTTGTTTCCATAAAAATGCCTCTTGCTAACTGTCTGATTGCTTAAATCATATCGAGGCCTGACTTTGGTGGAAGCCCATGTGCAACACCACTGCCTGAAATGAGAACTGTTTAGCAGGACTGGCCAATTCTCAGGACTGAGAGCTGGTTTAATGGCTTATAAGATGATCCACCAACCCAATTTCTGGACTGTGAAGCTTCTTGGAAGTTTCATACCAAAGGAATGATGGATTTCAGAAAACAGTATCCCAAAATGGCCTCAGAAGCAAAATTTTTTCTCTGACTTCCTGTCTCCTGTCTCTAAGTTCCATTCTTCCATGAGGCTAGCCATAGAAACTAGAATCCCTCTTCCCCAAGGCAGGTCATAAATGCTGGAACCCCTTTTCCTGAATGCCAGCCATAAAGCCTAAAATTATTCTGTGTAAGAACTGGCTGTAAAGAAGTTACCTGACCTACCTTGGTTGACAGTAGCAGGTCATAAGACCCCCATTCCAGAGATGGCCCTGCCCCATATCCGGAAAGAAGAAACGTATCCTCAGAGAGGCCAAGAAGAACCTAGACAGACAGGCCTTGCTAGGTTTCCGCCACTTAGCCTAATTAGCATTAGATCATACCCCTTTTGTCCAATCATATTTCTACACTGCTGTACATACTTTTTTGAACCTATGCATAAAAATAGACAATTTCCACTGTGTCTTTGAGTTTTCACTCTGAAGGCTGCCATGTATGCACATCAGATGAAAATTTGTTTGTCGGCCGGGTGCGGTGGCTCACGCCTGTAATCCTAGCACTCTGGGAGGCCGAGGTGGGAGGATTGCTTGAGCTCAGGAGTTCAAGACCAGCCTGAGCAAGAGCGAGACCCCGTCTCTACTATTAATAGAAAGAAATTAGCCAAACAACTAAAAATAGAAAAAATTAGCCGGGCATGGTGGCGCGTGCTTGTAGTCCCAGCTACTCGAGAGGCTGAGGCAGGAGGATCTCTTGAGCCCAGGAGTTTGAGGTTGCTGTGAGCTAGGCTGATGCCACAGCTCTCTAGCCCAGGCAAGAGAGTGAGACTATGTCTCAAAAAAAAAAATTGTTTGTCTTTTTTCCTTTTTTAAAAAAAGAAAATCTAGTTCTTATTCCTCTTTCCTCTTTTATTCCTCTTTTGCTTCAATTTTATGGTTTCTTTTTTTTTTCTTACATAAAGGATATAGATAGGTAGGTAGGTAGACTCCAAATTCCCTTTCTTAGATAAGAGATTACTGAATGATGTCAGAGGAAGATGGTAGACAGGGATTCCAAAAGCCCATCCATCCCTCCACAAAGTCAGCCTATTGGCTGATAAACTGATAAGGACTGTCAGGATCAATTTTATTGGAACTCTGGACACTAATCAAGGGTTTATAGCAGCCAAATGAACAGTCAAGAAAAAAATCAACTGAGTCTTGGAATTTAAGGAACTCTCTGATGAATCACTACTAGCTAGCTACTAAGTTAATGGAACAGAGGCTTCAGTGGCCACACACAAAAAAGCATACAGACTTCACAAAATTAGTGCAGAAAATATCACTAAACAACAGCAATAACTACAATGAGTAGCAACAATAAATGTTCAATTTTCAACACAAAATTACAAGGCATGCAAGAAATAAAGTATAGGTTATACACAGAAAAAAAGAATAGAAACCGTTTATGAAGAAGACCAGACATTGAACTTAATAGTCAAAAACTCTAAATCAATAATTTGGAACTCTAAATCAACAAAGGAAACCATAGACAAAGAACTAAAGGAAACCATGAGAACAATGCCAAATAGAAGCTGTCACTAATGAGATAGAAATTATAAAAAGGAACCAAATATAAACTCGGGAGTTGAGTTCAATAACAAAGGGAAAACTTACAAGACGGGCTCAATAGCAGATTAGAAAGAGTCTGTGAGCTGGAATATTGGTCAACTGAGATTATCCAGGCTGAGGAGCAGAAACAAAACTGAACAGAGCCCAAGAGAATTGCGGTACACTATGAAGCGTAGCAACATATGTATGATAGGAATCTCAGAAGGAGAGAAAAGAGAAAAACAGGAAAAAATATTTGTAGATATAATAGCCCAAAAAACCCAAATTTGATGAAAGGCATTAGTATATAAATGAGCCAAAAATGGCCTGTGTGTATTGGCCTCTAGCTTATTTCTTCACTGCATACTGTGAGACCCATTAGCTCAAAAGCCTGCCAGCACCAAACTCAAATTTTTACACAACCAATTATTTTTGAAATAGCCCAAACAAGGACATTCCTAGACATTTAGATCCTACCTGCTTTAGCATACCCAGAAAAACCTCACCCCACATCAGCTCTTGCCTACTGATAAGGGAGAATCTTGCAGTTTAAGAACACTCCACCCAATAGTAGAATACACGTTCTTCTTAACTGTAAATGAAACTTTGTAAAAGAGAGACCATATGTTAGGCCACAAATCAAGTCTCAGTAAATTTAGAAAGTTGAATTCACACAAAATATCTTCTCTGATTATATAAAATGAAATTAGAAATCAACAACAAGGAAATCTGGAAAATTCACAAACATTATGTAGAAATAAAACAACACACTCTTAAACAACCAATGGCTCAAAGAAGAAATCACTAGGGAAATCACATTAAAGATGAATTTTAAAATACTTTAAGATGAATGAAAATGACAATACAACATAGAACTTAGGAGGTGTAGCAAAAGCAAAAGTGCTCAGTGGGAAATTAGTAGTTATAAATGCCTACATTTAAAAAAAGAAAAAGATCTCAAAATAATAACTGTATACCTTGAGGAACTCTAAAAAAAAAAAGGAGAGAAATCTAAACCCAAAGCTAGCAGAAGGAAGAAAATAGAAGATTAGAGCAGAAATAAATGAAAGAGAATGTAAAAACAATAGAATCTATGGAACCAAAAGTTTATTCTTTGAAAAAATCAACAAAATTGACAAACTTTTAGCTAGACTGACCAAGGAAAAAGGAGAGAAGACTCAAATTACTAAAATGAATAAAAGTGGGGATGATACTATCAATATTACAGAAAAGTAAAAAGAGTTATGAGAATACTATGAAAAGTTACAAATGAGATATGGTAAATGAAATGGTTAAATTCCTAGAATCAAACTACCAAAAGTTACTCAAGAAGAAATAAAAAGTCTGAATAGAACTATAAGAAAAAGAAAGAAATCAAATCAAAAAAACTTCTGAAATGAAAAGCCCAGGACCAGATGACTTTGCTAGTGAACTCTACCAAATGCTTAAAGAAGAGTTAATCTTTCTAAAACTAATCTTTCTCAAACTCTTCTCAAAAATACAAGAGAAATCATTTCCTAACTCATTCTATGAGGCAAGTATTACCCTGATACCAAAGCCAAAGACATCAGAAGAAAAAAAAAACTACAGACCAATATGTTATGAATATGTATGCAAAAATTAACAATAAAATACTAGCAAACTCAATGCAGCAGCATATTAAAAGGATTATACACCATGACCAAGGTGGGATTTGTCCCAGGAATGCAAGGGTGGATCAAAATAAGAAAATTAATGTGATATTCTATATTACTTTCTCAGGGCTGGCATAGTGAATTACCACAAATTGAGTTGCTTGAAACCATAGAAATTTACTGTTTCACAATTCTGGAGGCTAGAAGTCTGAAATCAAATTGTTGGCAGGGCCATACTCCCCCCGAAGGCTCTAGGGAAGAAATCTTTCTTAGCTGTTGGTGGTTCCCAGAAATCTTTGCCATTCTATGCCTTGTAGATGCATCACTCCAATCCCTGCCTCTATCTTCACATAACCCATGTCTTTCTCTGTGTCCTCTCCTCTTACAAGGACATTAATCTTTGGATTTAGGGCCCACCTTAACCCAGTATGATCTCATCTTGATCCTTAACTAATTAAACCTGTAAAGACCTTTTTTCTAAATAAGGTCACATTCTTAGGTTGTGGGTAGATGAATTTGGGGGGAATACTATTCAACCTACTACATACACCATGTTAATGGAATTAAGGGGGGGAGCCCCAACATGATTGTCTCAGTTGATACAGAAAAAGTATTTGACAAAATCCAACATCTTTTTATGATTTTAAAAAACACTCAAGAAACTAGGAATAGAAGACTGATAGCCAACATCATGCTTACTGGTGAAAGACTGAAAGCATTCCCCCTAATATCAGGAACTAGAAAAGGATGGTCTCTCTTGCTACTTCTCTTCAACATTATACTGAAATTGATAGCCAGGGAAGTTAGTCAAAGGGAAAAAAAGGCATCCAAATCAGAAAGGCTGAAGTAAAAATATTTACATTCACAAATTACATGATCTTACACCATAGAAAATACTGAAAAATTCTGCCACAAAACTATTACAGCTAATAAATGATTTCAGTAAGGTTGCAGTATAAAAGATCAACATACAAAAATAGGCTATATTTTTATACATAGCAATGAATAATTGTAAAATGAAATTAAGAAAACAACTCCATTTAAATAGCACCACAAAGAACAAACTCTTAGGAATAAATTTAACCAAGGAAGTGAAACTTTTATGTACTGAAAACTACAAAACATTATTGAAAGAAACTAAAGATGTAAATAAATGGAAAGACATCCCGTGTGTGGATTCAAAGACTTAATATTGTTAAGATGGCAATACTTCCAATACTTTCTTAGTCAGTTTGGGCTGCTATAACAAATTACTGTACACTGGGTGGCTTACACAACAGACATTTATTCTCACAGTTCTAAATGATGGGAAGTTCAAGATCAAAGTGCCAGAAGATCCATTATCTGCTGAGGGCCCACTTTCTAATTTGCAGATGGCAATCTTCTTGTATCTTCACATGGTGAAGAACAGAGTCAGAGAGCAAGCTGTGTCTCATAAGGGCTCTGGTCCCATTTATGGGGGTGCAGTCCTCATGGCCTAACTACCTCCCAAAGGCCCCACCTTCTCCTACCATCATATAGGGGGTTAGCATTTCAACATATGAATTTGAGGAGGGGGGAACACATTCAGTCGATAACACTACCCAAAGTGATCTCCATATTCAATGTAATTCCCACCAAAACCCCAATGCCTTTTTTTGCAGGAAAACCTGATTCTAAAATTTATACAGAATTGCAAGAGACCCCAATAGCCAAAAGAATCTTGAAAATGAACAGAGTTGGAAGACTCACACATTACTATTTCAAAGCTTACTACATAGCTACAGGAAACAAAACAGTGTGGTACTAGCATAAAGATAGACATAAAGATCAATGGAATACAACTGAGAAATAAGCCAGAAATAAACCTGTACATGTATGATCAATTGATTTTTAACAAGGGTGCCACGACCATTCAATGGAGAGACAATAGTCTCTTCAACAAAGAATGCAAAAGAATGAAGTAGAACCCTTACACCACGTTATATGTAAATATTAGCTCAAAATGGATCAATGACTTGAGGGTAAGAGCAAAACTGTAAAACTCTTAATGGAAAACATAGGGCTAAATCTTTATCACCTTGGATTTCACCATGGTCTTAGATATGG
>NW_012148631.1:1036036-1037392 GCF_000956105.1 Propithecus coquereli
CAGGTAATGTTGTGCATATATTCAAATTTCCCAAATCATTCTCCAAAAATAATATAGAATAACAGAAAAAATAAGAAACAACAGCAACAAAAAGGACACAAACCTATGCATCATAATTACAAGACAGGCAATGCCTAGACTTCAAATTATTTGTAGGTAGAAAAATAAAACCGAAATATCATTGAGTAGTTCTTAAGGGGTCCTACCACATGTCTTTGCAGAGTGTATAGTCCATGCAGGAAAAACTACATGGAAGGGGGAAGAAGCTAGTGGAAGGCCTAAGATTCATCTAACCACTGACTAAAAGAGAAAATCCACTCTGAAGTATATACTGAAAAATAGTCATCCTAGTAGAAAAGCATTTAGTAGAAGGAGAGGACTTAAAAGTATATGCAATATGACATGGTAGTCTTCCCAAGACTTTGCTTTCAAGGAGGAGTTAAAATGGAAGGGCAAGGCTCCTTTTGCAGGTTGGAAAATGAGGGAGAAAGAAGGTGAAAACAAGAATATTTGAGGAAATTTTAGCTTCTGACACCACAGCTAGAGCAAACAATAAATACAGCCTAACTCTTAGCCAGATAAACAAAATCTCAAACTAA
The DNA here is from genome assembly GCF_000956105.1 of Propithecus coquereli. Taxonomy (NCBI): domain Eukaryota; kingdom Metazoa; phylum Chordata; class Mammalia; order Primates; family Indriidae; genus Propithecus; species Propithecus coquereli. The sequence continues at coordinate 1,036,636 of NW_012148631.1, forward strand.
AAACCTCTTTTCATCAGCTCCTTTTACTCAATGCATGATCTTTGGCTTTCAAAAAAAAATTACAAGGCATACTAAAAGGCAAAAACACAGTGTAGAGAATCAAAGCAATCATCACAAGTAGATTCAAATGTGACAGGAATTTTACAATATCAGATCAGGAATAAAAATAACTATCATTAATATGCCGAGGACTGTAATGGAAAAGTGGACAGCAATTAAGAACAGATAGACGATGTAAGCCAAGAGACGAACTCTAATAAAGAATCAAAAGGAAATGGTAGACATCAAAACCACTGTGGCAGAAATGAAGAATGCCATTGATGGGCTCATCATTGGACATGGCCAAGGAAAGAATCAATAAGCTTGAAGATATGTCAATAGAAACTTCTCAAACTGAAAAGCAAAGAGAAAAAGGAATAAAAAAAAAATCCAGAATATCCATCAACTGTGGAACAATTTAAAAGGCATAAATTACATGTAATGGGATTAATAAAAGGAGAAGAGACAGGGAAAGGAACAGAAAAAATATTTGAAATAATAATGGCTGAGAATTTTCTGAAATTAATGTACCAAACTATAGATCCAGTAGCCTCAGACAACATCAAGCAGGGTAAATACTAAAAAAATCTATGTCTACATGTAGGTTTATCATATTCAAACTTCAAAAAATCAAAGACAAAGAATAAAATCTTGGCCGGGCGTGGTGGCTCACGCCTGTAATCCTAGCACTCTGGGAGGCCGAGGCGGGCGGATTGTT
>NW_012148631.1:1037442-1038517 GCF_000956105.1 Propithecus coquereli
TGCTCCTCAAAAACTTAAACATAGAATTATCAAATGACCCAGCAATTCCATTTCTAGATATATACCCCAAAGAACTGAAAAAAAATGTTCAAACTAGAACTTGAACATCAGTGTTTATTGCAGCACTATGCACAATAATCAAAAGGAGGGAACAATATCAATATACATCAATGGATGAATGCATAAACAAAATGTGATATGTTCATACGATGGGATATAATTCAGGCATCAAAATGAAAGAAATACTGATACATGCTACAAGATGGATGAATCTTGAAAACATACTAAGTGAAAGAAGACTAACACAAAAGGCCATATATTATATAATTCCATTTATGTGAAATATCTAGAATAGGCTAATACATAAAGATAGCAGATTAGTTGTTGACAGGGGCTGAGTTGAGGAGGGAATGGGGAGGGGCTGCACAGTGGATACAGGATTTTCATTAATGGTAAAAAGAAAGTTCTGTAACTAGAAAGTGATGATGGTTGCACAATATTGTGAATGTACTTAATGCACTTTAAAATGAACTGTACACTTTAAAATGGTTAACATGATGACTTTTATGCTATGTTTATTTTACCACAACAAAACAAAATCCATAAAATCTTGTGGAAAGCATGCAAAAAGAATGGCCACAAGTCAGCAATTTAAACTTTTATCTCAAGAAACTGAAACAAAACAAAACATAGCAATTAAACCTTAAAAAAGTTCAAGGAAGGAAATATTAATAAGAGAAGAAATCAATGAAATGGTTAACAAGTATGTAATTGAGAATCCACAAAGCCAAAAGTTGATTATCTGAAAAGATTTGTAAGCTATAAGCCAGACTGATGAAGTGAAAAGGAGAAAATATAAATTAACAATATCAAGGATGAAGAAGAGGGCATACTACAGAATCTATGAATATTTAAAAGATAATAAGTAGATTATCAGGTTGCAGCAATAAATTTGTCAATTTAGATAAAGTAGTTAAATTCCCTAAAAAACACACTTATAGAGTGTGTTTATATTCCCTAAAAAGCACACTTATAAATACACTGATATAAGAAATGAAATCTGAATTGTTTTATA
>NW_012148631.1:1040887-1042317 GCF_000956105.1 Propithecus coquereli
ATAAGAGTTCTATCAAACTTTTCTTCAGAAACTATGCAAGGAAAAATAGAGTCAAATAAAATAAAGTGTTGGAATAAAAAAAAGCAACCTAGAATTCTGCACCTGGTGAAATTATCCTTCAAAAATGAAAAGAATAAATATTTTCTCAGAAGAAAAAAATTGGGAGAATTTATCACCAGTAGACTTGCTTTGCAAGGAATGTTCAAAGAAGTTCTTCCAAGAAAAATGATATAGGTCTGAAACTCAGATTTACATAAAGAATGGAAGACCTCTAGACAAGGAATAAATGAAGATAAACCCTTTCATTTTTCTTATTTTAATTGATCTAACAGCTGTCAATTTGTTCATAATAATAGCAACAATGTATTAGGTGGAATACAAAAAGGAAACAAAGTAAAAAGGTGATGAATAGAAAACAATTACAAATATGGTAGATATTAGTCCAACTATATCAAAATCACCTTAAATGTGAATGCTCAAAACACACCAATTAAAAGACAACCTGTTGGAGTATATTAAAATAACAAACAAAAAACAAGACCCAAATATATGCTGTCTACAAGAATCCCAGTTTAAAGACACAGATAAATTAAAAGTAAAGGGATAGAGAAAGATATACCATGATAATACCAATCAAAACAAAACTGTAGTAGCTATATTAATTTCAGACAAAGCAAACCTCAGAGTAAGGACAATTATTAGGGATAAAATACATAATGATAAAAGATCAATTTTCCAAGAAGATATAACACACTTAATGTATACGTACCTAACAACAGAGCATCAAAATGCATGAGGCAAAAATTAAGAGAACTGCAAGAAGAAATAGACAAACCTATTATCATATTTGGAGACTTAAACACCCATCATTAGTTGATAGATCCAGCAGTCAAAAAATCAACGTTGGAGACTTAAACACCCATCATTAGTTGATAGATCTAGCAGTCAAAAAATCAATGAGCTTATAGTAGAACTGAACACACCATCAATCAACTGGATGTAATTGACACTTATAGAACAATAGCAGAATACACATTCTTGTCAACTTCACACATTCTTTTCAACTTCACGTGGAAAATTCACCAAGATAGAGCACATCTGAGGCCACAAACACACGTTAACAAATGTAAATGAATAGAAATCATACCAAGTATACTGTCATACCAGAATTAAATGAGAAATCAATAACAGAAAGATAGCTAGAAATATCCCAAAATAGTTGGAGATTAAACAACATACTTTTAAATAACATGAGTTGAAGTCTCGAGAGAAATTTAAAAAAAATTTTAAACTCAGGGAAATGAAAACACAATTTACCAATATTATGGATACAGTAAAAGCAGTGCTTCAGGGGAAATTTCTCACATGGAATGCATATAGTAGAACAGTCAGAAGACCTAAAAATCAATCATCTAACTTTCTACCTTAGG
>NW_012148631.1:1042367-1042933 GCF_000956105.1 Propithecus coquereli
TCCACAAGGAAAATTCCAGGCCCCAATCTTAAAATATTCCTGTGAATAGGGGGATAAAAAGGGCAGAGGGGGACATTTTCTAACTTTTATTATGAGGCCAACACAATCTTGAGATCAAACCTGATAAGGACAGTAAGATAAAGTGACAGACCCACATTTCTTATAAAATAAATGTAAAACTTTAAATGGTATTTTTTTAAACATGATATATAACAAGGATAATAACATAACCAAACAGTATTTATTCCAGGAATGCAGCGTTGATTTAATATTTGAAAAGTATTTTAATGCACCACATTAACAAAAAAAGGAGTTATATTGTTATCTCAATTGATAAATGTCAGCAATCATTCATTAATTGTTTTAAGAAAAAAACCTCTCCACCAACTAGAATAGGTGGAAACTTTATTAATCTGATTAAGAATATTTACAAAATTACCTACAGCCAACATTGTATTTAATGGAGAAACGTGAAAAGTTTTCATTTGAAAGCTTTCATTTCATTAAGAACAACATAAGGATGCCTGCTCACACTCATTTTATTTGACATTGTATTGGAGATCCTA
>NW_012148631.1:1056713-1058541 GCF_000956105.1 Propithecus coquereli
ACATCAGACTTCCCCAAAACAACATATGGAGGAAGGTATTAATGAGGTAGCTTTTTTAAAATTCTTAAGGAAAATATACTTAAGTTTCCTCCATGTAACCAAGGATTTTATTTGCATCAAAGGTATTCTTTACATATCCAGGTTATAAGAAAACAGTTTTAAACATTCTAGAATTCAGGGAATTTTGTATCCACAAACCGTCCTTGAAGAATCTTCTAGGGTAATCATCTCAGCAAAAGATGACTGGGGAAACTTTTGCAAAAAGGACTGAAAGATTGAACAAATAACTAAATATATTGTGGATAACTGGAGCAAGGTTTCTCACTGTTGCAGAGAGGAGTCAAAATATGGAACGGAGGAAGGCTAAAATGAACTCTGCAGTTGAAACAGTGGATGGAGACTTAGCATGACTAACTCCATTTTTGCTTCTGACCCCCAGTGGCAATATCCCTTAGGTTAAAAGCTCCTGTTTAGCTCTGTAACTAAGCCAGCTAATTATAGGAGGAGTTTAGTTTAACTTTAGAAGAAAAATGATAACCACCCCTTTCCCAAAACTAACTCCTGAGGAGATAAGGAAAGTATGCACACAAGTAACAATGTTAAAGATTTATAGGAAGTCAACGGATCAAGAACAAAGAAGTTTCGCAGCCTCCTCAGATGCTCACCAAGGCCCAGATGGCGGTCACTCTCTTGACTTCGACCCCAATTCTCTTTCCCCTTCCTTTAACCTAAAAGGGAGCCTAAAGTTCATACTAACTTTGGATGGTTCTTTGAGACACTACTCTGCCATCTTCTTGGCTTGCGAGCTTTTCAAATAAAAGTTGCTTTCCTTGCCCCAACACCTTGTCTCTCGACTTACCGGCTATCAGCCTGTCAGTGGTCCAATTGACAAGTGAACTCGATTACATGGTGTTGGATTGGAATCGGAGGTATTAGCACGAACTCCTAGCTCCATCTACCGAGTGGCCCTAGGAACAATACATCCCAGTAGCAATGAGCGCATATAGCACTTGCATGCATTTTGGTTTCTTACTACCATTCTCCACAAAAATGAACCAGGACTCTGAGAAGCGGCTTATTCCAGGACTAAGTTGGGAATAGATGAGATGAGCCTCAAATACCTGTAGGGACCAAGGCCCCTGGCCTCCTAAAGTTCCACTGAAAAATCAACTCACAATAAGGTAGATTAATAAGAGAAAGTGCATGAAAATTTATCTAACTGTGGGCATGGGGAGAATCACAGAATGATTCCATTATCCTCCCAGGGTCCAGAAGCTTATATGTCCTCTTGAGGTGACAGAAAGGAGGGGGGCTTGGATCCTGGCAAGACAGATTGTGGAAGGGGGAGAAGAGGAATTCTATTGAAGGGCAATAAATGATTCCTAGGGAGAATTATTAGATCAGGGACAGAATTTAACTTATGAATAGTTTTTTTTTGGAATTTAAATGATCCTTGGAGACAGTGATTATCTTATAAAAGGATCTGTTCGAGCGTGCTTACATTCTTGGTCTTTTCCCCCTTAATGGAAAATGAGATAAGAGAGAGAGGAACAGGACAACCTCGGTGGGTCCCTCCTATATTTAAGTAGATATGGGAAAAGTCTCTTTCAAAGCCTATTGATATTTAAGGGTTTTTAATTGAAAATATTCATTATACCAGGTATAATATTCATTATACCAGGTAGCCATATTTTGGGGTGAAATTCCCTGTGCTCCTTTGATCTTATGCCAGAAAGTAAGAAAGTGCTCGAGCATGATGGGAGCATGTCAAAATGACTTGGGAACCAGCTTGAAGTCGCTCCCACTGGCCAAATCCGTGATAATTTAA
>NW_012148631.1:1059216-1085436 GCF_000956105.1 Propithecus coquereli
ATACTCTTAAATTTAAAACATTAAGTCTAATTGCCAATCTGAAAAAATGTATAATAACAGTAAACATTATTTATTATACTTTTTTTTAGATTAACAATTGGACCTTTTCTTGAACTTAGAGGTAAAACGTATCAGGATAATGAAAAATAGTATATTGAGCATATTATTTGACAAAGTAACCAATAACTCTTTAAAAATAAGTTTATCCCATGTGTCAACTTTGTGGACACCTTGTACAATAAAACATAGTTTTCAACACTTATTGGCACTTTTCTTTCTCACCTAAGCAGCGACATGTAACCGACTTAAGATTGCATTAGTGGTATGTTTAGCGCCTCTCTTATTTGGTGGTTCTCATTGCTCTTTGTCTTGCTGATCTACCACAGAAAGGCTGTAAAGCATTGCTAAGCCCAGTACCACAGTAGCTTTGGTAGTTAGTTATTCCTGGAAATCCAATGTCTGTTGCCTCGGCCCTCTCATCAATTCTGTGATCCACGTAATACTCTGTAATACATGGTTTCCTTCTTAAATTAGTTAGAGTAGATTTTGTTCTCTATAACTGAACAACCAGCACAGTAATCCTTTTAGAACAAAAGCACTTTAGGACAATTGGATTCAAATAATGACTTCTTAGGCTGGACTTGGAAAGAGTCATCAAAACAAAGGTAACTCTCATGCATTTTAATTAGTTAATTTTTTGTGAATTTGTTGTTTATTCAGTAGAGCATTTGAGGGCTCACGTATATGTTTGGCATTTGAGATAAAGATATGATCATAAGATATTTCTGCTCTCAGAGTCCCTCTCACTTCAGTAGTTCTCCTTCTCCAGTGGGATCTCTAAACCCTTGACTCTACCATGTTTTCATTGTCCATCCTGAAAGCCTTCAATTTTTTCCTTCGCTAACTTAGATTCTACTATCCATAATTAATTCTTCTCTTGATCCTTATTCCTCTGAATTCTCCTGGGAGATCCCAAACCTCAATTAAATCTGACTGTTCCCTTACTCCAGTGCTTCTTTATGCTGCCACAGATTAGAATCCTCTGGGTATCTTTAAAAGTCCGCTGGCCCCTGCCCCAGGCTAGTTCAGTCAGAACCTGGGGAAGGGGAAGACCTGAGACATTAGTAAATTTTAGAATCATCCCAGGTGATTCTAATGTGCAGCTAGAGTGGAGAATCGCTGGCCTAATTCATGTCTACATCCAAGTAGCTGAAAGTGGCAGAAGAAAACCACTCAATCATCTTGACTCTTTCCCTTGAAACTTACGGCCAACGAGCACTCATTGTCCAGTTCTTCAAGATTGTAACAGAGGGAAGGGCCTCAATTAAAAAAAGAAAGAGATTTTCTGTCTCTTTAAAACTTTCCCCACTCTTTTTGGGAACTGCAGCCTGGCCTGCATCCCGGAGGCAGGCCAAGTCCTTTGTTAAAAGAGATAAATCCATCCCAAGAGGTGCCAGCCCCCCAGGTGGGCAGCTATCGAGTTCACAGGTTTTGTTTTTGGCAGAGATGGGATGATTATAACAGTTAACCACAATACCCAAGAACTGAGGGGCCCTCCCTTTAAAAGCTCTGTATTTCTGCTTATGTTCAGGAAATTTGGATTTTAAGTGAGAAGGTCTACAATTTTTCCTCCTTTGCCGGCAAAGTGATAAAAAATTCTCTTTCCTCCTCCCCCAAATACTTGTCCTCGTTCTTCTGGTCTGGCCTCGTGGACAAGTAACAAGGTCATTTTCACTTCTTTTTCCTCACTTGCCTCCCTTCCTTAATCTCAGCTGACAACTCTCATATTTTCTTGAAAAAATAATAGCTACCATCGTTGCATGTTTATGTGCTAAATACTAATGTTCTATGTGCTTTCGAGTATTAACTCATTTAGTTTTCTTAAGTCTCTGAAGTAGATGTCACAAAAGAGTTCCATCCATAAGATGAGGGAACCAAGAGATAGAAAAGTGAGGTTACTTGCCCAAAGTCACACAGCTAGTACTTGAAAGAATTTGCATTTGAATCCAGAATCTACCTCCCACCCACCACACAATACCATCTCTCACTAGGCACTGAAGCAAAGAGAAAAAGAACTATCTTTGCTTCCTTCTCTTACCTTTACCAATCAATCTGTGCCTGTACCCTAGTCTTCTGCTTCTCTTCTTTTACAACGGACAGCTCTGTGCCTCCTAGTTGTGCGTCCCACCTCATCTCATATACTCAAGGACTTGTAGCCCATGGTGATCCCCTCTCCCTTTAAGTGTGATCAGTTTTTCTTCTCATGCCTGGATCATTCCCATCAGGCTACAAACATGTTCCAATATCTACTCTTGCAATAGTTCAGGTCTTCCAAGACAACAGTTAGACATGCAAAAAATGTATTGTGTTAACATCAATGGGGGAACTGTAACAGTATAATGCAAATCTGACCCCCATGAAGGGGAGAAGGAAGGAAGGAAAGGAGGGAGGGAAGAAGTCAGGGAAGGAGAGAGGGAGAAAAGGAGGGAAGGAGGGAGGGAGAAAGGAAGACTGCTTTGCAACTGTAAGAAAGTAAAATTTTGGCAACGCCAATGGAGAGTATTCAAGCCAAAGTTGCCAGTCACAGGAGTCCTGTGTCATACAGGAATATGCTGCCTACCTTAGCATCCCTGCCACCCTTGGTCATGGCTGACAGCAGCCCGTGGGAAGTGTAACCTTGGTGTGCATGAAGGGGAAAGGATTTTAGATTACAGCAGCTGAGACCATTAGGCAATTATATTCCTTACAGTAGGAGGTTTGAAAGGCACATTTCCATGGTCACCATACCTTTCTCATTCTTGATTCTATGGTCTCTTCTAGATACTCCATTAATCTGCTTTCCTTTCCAGGAAAAATCTTAATCAGAGTTGCTTATGCTTGTTTTTTCTATTTCCTTATATTTTATTCTCTCTTTAACCAATTCCAGCTAGGTTTTGTCTTTCCCTTTTCACTGTCTCAGTAACTTTTACCAAAAAGTCCCAAAACAATAGATGCTGGCGTGGATGCGGAGAGAAAGGAACACTTATACACTCTTGGTGGGACTGCAAACTAGTACAACCTCTATGGAAAGTAGTATGGAGATTCCTCAAAGAATTAACAGTAGACTTACCATTTGATCCAGTAATCCCACTATCGGGTATTTACTCAAAGGAAAAAAAGCCATTTCGTCAAAAAGACATTTGCACTCAAATATTTATAGCAGCACAATTCACGATTGCAAAGATGTGGAATCACCCCAAGTGCCCATCAATTCATGAGTGGGTTGATAAAATGTGGTATATGTATACCATGGAGTACTACTCAGCCATAAAAAATTGGTGGACTAATACCTTTTGTAACAACCTGGATGGAACTGGAGACCATTCTTCTAAGTGAAGTATCACAAGAACAGAAAAACAAACACTACATGTACTCACCATTAAATTGGCACGAATCAATCCACTCTTTTGTGCACATACAGAAGTAACATTCATTGGAAATCAAGCAGGTGGGAGGGGGATGGAGGGGATCGGTAAATTCACACCCAACAGGTATAATGCACACTATGTGGAGGATGGGCACACTTATAACTTTGATTCAAATGGCATAAAATCAATTTATGTAACCAAAATGTTTGTATCCCCGTAATAGTCTGAAATAAAAAAAATGGGTCCAAATAGATTTCTTTGGCCTGCACTTGAGGCTTTGCATGGCTTTTTTCTGTGGAATGATTTCACAAAGATAGTAGAATCTCACAAGTTATCACAAACTTGCTTTATTTATTTTTTCTAGCTTATTCTAGGAGTTTGTGGAGACTACAGTTACCTGGGCAAAGAGCCCCAGAGGTAACATGGAGAAGAGATTGGAAGGAGGCAGGCTGGAGGCAGGGAGCTTAAATCCAAGTTTCAAATGAGGAGGATCATCATTTAGAGTGAAAGGAAGGTTAAGATGAGTCAAGTTTCTGACCTAAGTGAAATGCAGAGTTATGATACCACTCAAAGGCAGTCATAGTGGTTGATGGCTATAAAAAGGGGTCTCACTTTGCTGGTCTCTGTTTGCTTATAAGAAAAATGGGGGTAGTATGGCACCTATCTCAGGTGGCTACTTTGAGGATTAAATGAAATAATGCATGTAAAGTGTTTCAATCAGGGACTGTCATGCAGCAAGTTTTCAATTAATGGAGCTTAGAAAGGTTAAGTAATTTGCTGCCAACCACACAGCTAGATGAATGATGGAGTTGGGGTTCCAGCACATCAGTTGGAGCACACAGAGGCTGGTCACTTCACTTTACATAGAGTAGAAACAATCAGAAGAAAGACAGGTCTATGGTGTGGCTATGGTGATGAGCTTGGTTTTGGACATGGAAACATTGATGTGGGGCAGGGGGATGTCTAGGAGGCAGGTAGACACATGTGTCTGGACTCAAGAGAGGTCTTGGCTAGAGATGTCCTTTCCCCACAATCATCCCTAAGGGTACATGTGAAATTATAGTCATCAAGAGTACACTACCTAATAGCCAAGTATCTGACAGATGGTGTTTAATAAAATTTTGTGGCCAAGATTATTGTAAATTCTTTAAGTGGTTTTAGTCAGACTTTTATATTTGACTATTGATCTCTCTTGCTAACATTTTTTATGATGCTGTAGAATTGTTAACTATAATGAAAAGCCTATAACTCAGAAACATAAAAGCCATTTCCTAATCAGTAAGAAGTTTAAAGATTTCTATATATTAAAAGCCACCCCATTAAAAAGTTAATTAACCTTTAGTCAAAATAACTTTCTAAACTTCATCTCCTTCAACTATAAGCATTTTTCAACTCTTTTAATATGCTGAATAATTTGTTTAGCATTATTTAAGGAACAGATTCCTAGTATAGGTTGTGTCCCAAATTAAATGGAGAAAAAAATCTTTAGTACTCATCAAGTTCAATCTTATTTGCCTTCTGGCATCACCACCCACTGCCTCCCACCAAATACTTTACCACGCTGTTGATGTGAAGTTGTCTGTTTGTATGTCAGAAACCTGAGACGAAAAAACAAGTGTATTTACCTGGATGCGTTTATGAAGACAATACATTTGTGTATAGCAGGGGATGGCAAACTACAGTTCACACGTCAAATCTGGCTCGATGCACGTTTTTGAATGGCCCAGGAGCTAAGGCTAGTTTTTACTTTTTTTTTTGCTAGAGACAGGTTCTCACTATGTTGCCCAGGCTAGTCTCAAGCTACTGGTCTTAAGTGATCCTCCTGCCTCTGCTTCCCAAAGTGTTGGGATTCCAGGCATGAGTCACCACACCTGGCCCTAGTTTTTACATTTTTAAATGTTGAAAAAAATCAAAAGAAGAACAATATTTCATAATGTGTGAAAATTGTATAAACTGCAAATTCTATTTTATGGAAACACAGCCATGCTCATTCATTTACGCATCATCTATAGCTGCTTTCATCCTACAATGGCAGGGTACTTGCAACGAAGACCGTAGAGGGTGCACTCACCGCTTTGCATTGCTGTTCAGCAACCTGCAAATCTCGAAGATGAGGTTACAACTCCACGGTGTTTCAAGTACCATGAATATCACTGTACAGTAACATGGCTTTTTAAATTATCAGTGCTATAGCCATCATGTCAAAAAATAAAAAATAGAATCTGGCCCAAAAAAAAGAAAAAAAGGAGAGAATAGTGAGCTCCAAATGTCATGCTTTTAAGGCACAGCAGAATGTGTATTAATTTGTTATTGAATTAGGTGGTACTATGATTTGAGTGCTACACCCAAAGTTTATACGTTGGAAACCTCATCCCCAAGGCAACAGTGTTGGGAGGTGGGGCCAATAAGAGGTGATTCGGTCATGAGGGCTCTGCATGAATGGATTAATGCCATTATTGTGGAAGTGAGTTAGTTACAGAGGGACTCATAGAGGGTTTTTTTATAAAAGAGAGCTTGGCCCCTCTTGCTCTCTTGAGCTTGCCTTCTCATCCTCTGCCACGTGATGACACAGCAAGAAGGCCCTCACCAGTTGCCAGTACCTTTATATTGGACTTTCTGGCCTCCAGAACCATGAGTCAAATGAATTTCTGTTCATTATAAATTACAGTCTATGGTATTCTGTAAAAGCAGCATAAAACTAAGACAGATGGGAAAGCATTGTGTTAATTATGCAGTGATACTACAACTGTAGTCAAAGAATACAATATAACAGATTTAGCAATCATCACAATATTCCCCACTCATAGGAAAACAATGGCTAGAAAAATTAGAAAAGTTTAAAAAGAATACTCATCACAGCACAATTTCTTTACAAAAATAAAAATGAGACTACAACCAAATAAGTTCCTTCTGAGTGGCTTGGCTCATTTGTTAGCCAAACAAGGAAAGATATTTATGGATAATGAATTAATTAAATCATATTTGATTATAGCAGCAGATGAAATATGTCCAGTGAAAATAAACTAGTTTAGGACTAAAAGCCTTTTGATGACAGTTGTTTCTTGAAGAGTTGAGGACATTGGGAGCAATAACAACAGTTAATTTAGAAATGAGTTCTAGTGGTTTTCCTTGGTTCTTGATAAATTGACAAATGTTACCTATACAGCTCAATTGTTTTTTATTTGAGGAGTCAATACTGAGTTTGAAGTGAATGAATTAATTAGCTTCTATGAATAGACTGTATTGGAAAAACTATGGGAAAGATTATTTTCAAAGAAAATAAGGAAATACTAATTCAGTAGAACCTGAGGTGGAATCTGCTAAGACATGTTACCACTGTTTGTATTAAAAATTCTGTGAAGTAGAAAAGGGCTTTGGGGGCAAATTTAGAAAGCCTGTGAAAACGTAAGATGTTTAAAGCCTATGATTACTTATTGTAATATCCATCGTAAGGTACTTTGTGGAAAATACTTCAATCTATTATACATTATCGAACCAGTAGTATCAAAGGTGAATTTCATTAGTTTTTTTGGACTTAACCATTGTCCATTTTGTAAATTTTTGTCAGAGACAGAAACTAAATATCCTGTCACATCAGCACTAGCAGATGAATATTTGCAATTAATTTTGATGATAGGGAACATTAATTTTGAACTCCAATAAAGTAAAATACTATCTTGTCCCCCAAATGTATTTTTCTCAGTACTAAACCTGTATTACGAAAGCATATACTTACTTACTCATATCACATTTTGAATTTTATCAATAAAAAATTGTGGAAGCTTGTTTTCCTTTGTTGTATAAGTATCTACATAATACCCTTGATTTTGCCTCTTGGATAGTAAACACTAAAATATTTACTATCTGGGTCTTTATAGAAAATGTTTCCCAGCTTCCGATGTATAATCTCAATTTGTGATACTGTTGTGATGGTTAGTTTTGATAGTTAACTTGGCAAGGTTATAGTTCCCAGGTATTCAATTTTTTTTTTTTTTTTGAGACAGAGTCTTGCTTTGTTGCCTGGGCTAGAGTGAGTGCCGTGGCGTCAGCCTAGCTCACAGCAACCTCAAACTCCTGGGCTCAAGCAATCCTTCTGCCTCAGCCTCCCGAGTAGCTGGGACTACAGGCATGCGCCACCATGCCCGGCTAATTTTTTCTATATATTTTTAGTTGTCCAATTAATTTCTTTCTATTTTTAGTAGAGACAGGGTCTCGCTCTTGCTCAGGCTGGTCTCCAACTCCTGAGCTCAAACAATCCGCCCGCCTCGGCCTCCCACAGAGCTAGGATTACAGGCGTGAGCCACCACACCCGGCCCCAGGTATTCAATTAAATGCCAATCTAGATGTTGCTATGAAGTACTTTCTAGATGTGATTTACATCCACGATGGTTGCCTTAAATAAAGGAGATTATCCTCCATAATCTGGGTGGGCCTGATCCAATCAGTTGACATGCCTTAAGAGTAGAACTGAAGTTCCTTGAAAAAGAAATTCTGCATGTGGAGTATTCCCATCCTGCCCTTCTTGACTGCCTGGTCTGAGGATTCCAGTCTTGTATAGCCTGCCCCACAATCACATAAGCCAATTCCTTGCAAGCAATCAATCTCTCTCTCTCTTTTTTTTTTTTTTAGAGATGGAGTCTCACTATGTTGCCCAGGCTGGTCTTGAACTCCTGGGCCCAAGCAATCCTCCTGCCTCGGCCTCCCAAAATGCTGAGATTACAGGCATGAGTCTCCGAGCCTGGCCAATACATTTCTTTATATAAACACATATGCTACTGGCTCTGGTCCTCTGGCGTCCCTGTAAAAGACACCACCTGATTTATGCTGCCAGAAAACTGAAAAGACAATAATTTCAGAGAAAACAAAATTAATAATCTTTTGCTGCCTGTCAGCTGTGATATTGCCTAATCTATCTTAATGACTCTCTAGGGTAAGGAAGAAAGGGGTAGTGAGAGTTATGAATAAAGACAGAAAATTCAGGAAGCCTCAAATTCAGCCTTATCACTGTGGATCAAAAATACATTGTTTCTGGATAGAATCTGTTTAAAGTGCAAAAATGAGATTTTGTGGGGAAATGTGTCCCATAGCCTACCTCTAGGACTCTTTCCTAGGGTCCACTGCTGCCAGCTGTTAGAGCACCTATGACCTCCTGGCTCTGTTGGTAAATAGTGGGCCTATGTATTTTCAGAGGAGAGTTTCTCCAGCTTTCATCAGATTTTCCAGTGGGTCTGTGGCACCAAAAGGATAAGAACTACAGATGGCCTCCCTCCAGGTAAATATTTAACTCTTATATGTCACCTGCTGTGTACCTTGTCTTCTCTGATGGTCACAATAATCATATGACGTAGGTACCAGTATCCCCATTTTACAGATGAGAAAACTGAAGCTTAGAAATGTGAAGTAATTCGTCCTGGTCTGGGTTTGCGCCCAGATCTGACCCCAAAGCTGACGCTAAGGGGAACTGAGGAGCACGGTCTGCTCAGTCGCTAGGCTCAGGAGTCAGGGACACTCGCTGCACTTGCTGTGGTCGTCTGGGTACCTGCCTGGCCTCTGCCCGCTCGCCTGGGGAGGAGACAAGTTCGGGGTGGCCTCCAAGTTTTGGGGGGAGGGCCTTCTAGCCACGGGGCACCTTCTAGTGTGCCCCGGCCCAACAGGAGGAGGAGGAGGAGGGAGCGGGGCGCCCCGGGGAGGGCGGGCCCTGAGAGGGAGTTTGAAAAGAGGAAGGAAGTGGGGCCCGGCAGAGCGCCCAGCCACCCCCTACCGGCTTCCCCACGAGAGGACGCGAGGCCCCCGGCCCAGCCATGGCCCCCTGGCGCAAAACTGACAAGGAGCGGCACGGCGTGGGTAGGTGCGGCGCGCGGCCCGCAGCAGGGAGAAGGAAGGACAGGTGGCGGGAGAGCCGCACGCAGAAGATGCTGTGGCTTCTGGCGGCGCGGGCGCGGGCGCGGGCAGGGCGCGCCGACTGAGGGTCAGAGGGCGCGGCGGCCCCTTCAGCCTGCAGCGGGCGGCCCGGGAGCGGGAGAGGGGAGGCAGCGGCGAGAGGAAGGTGGGCACCCCACCAGCAGGCCGCGCCCCGCCCGCCCTCGCCCTCCCGCCGGTCGCGGGCCGCCCCCTCCTGGAAAGCTTCGGCGTATCCGAGACGGGGTCAGGCCAAGGGCTTGGCAACCAGGCTCCCTCCGTGTGCCGGGCTCAGCGTTCCAAGGCGCGGACTCCATCGCCCCATTGATGACTGGGCCTCGTAGAAGGAGCCCCACTGTGTCCTCCGCCTCAGCCTTGGCCGGCCCTCCGTGCCTCCCCGCACCCCTCTCCAAAGGACACACATCTGCCCGGCGTCCCCTGCCTGTTCTTCCTGGGTCAGATGACCCCTGCTTTGGCAGAGCGTCCAGAGCCAGTGCAAACCTGGGGCATGGGGCTGGAGGGTGGGATCCTTCCCTCGGCCCCAGAGACCCCTCCTGCCAGGTTATCTGGGAATAACCAACCAAGAAGCTGGTCTTATCAGCTTCAGCCATCTAAACTCCCAGAGGCCTCTGCCTCAAGCTGAGCGGAAGTGGTGGCTGGGGGAAGGGAGGCGGCAGGTAGGACTCTTTCTACTAAGTGGCATCGGTGGTGCAATCCCCGTAGACTCACTGTGGTTTTCAAACTTAAATGTCAATTTAAAAATCACCCTGGAGCTTGCTACACAGGCAGATACCAGAGATGAAGAGTTAGCGGGTGAGCGTTCCACAACCCAAGTGCCCAGAGTGATTAGGTGCAGGGTGCCCCCAGGCCACTGTTTGAGAATCACCATTCCGGAGAGAACAACATCCATTCACTTACGGGGCACGAGATACTGTCGGGCACTTTAATATGAATGGTCCTCATCCAGAGAACAAATAGCAATTCATATCCTGGGGCGGGGATTACAAAGTGAGGAGGGGTACAGCCAATGCTCTTGAGGAGTTATGGGTAAGGTTAGAAGCTTGGACTGGGAAGTCAGAACCGAGTTAGAATCTGGGCCTGTTTCTTCATCTATGAAGTGCGAATATACTAATAACCCAGGTCTCACGAGATTGTCATGAGGATGGAAAGGGGTAAGGTGTGTAAAGCCCTTGGTAGTGTGCTGGCTCGCTGAGAACTAGTGGCTGAGGTCAAGGGGCTCACCTAGTAGTTGTAGAACCAAGAGAGACACAGTCATGTACCCTAATGCCAAGTTCAGGACAGCCATGCCTTATAAGATTGTAGTATTTTATGGTTTACCAGACCCATTCTCATGCAATGTCTTTGTCTCACTTCAGAGCCATCCATGTGAGGCAGTGTATTATTATTCCCATTTTATAGATGAGGAAACCAAGTCTCAGAGTTCACATAACTTGGAAGTAATGGAGCTGGGCCTTACATTCAATTGTCTCCAGACCCTAGGCCTTTTGCACTGCACCAGGAAGGCATCCAGGAGGGAACATCATGGGTAAAGGCAGGAAGCTGGAAAGCATGTTGCATGTGGGTCAAACAATAAATAGTCCATTTTGGTTTTAGTATTGTTTGTAGTGAAAAAGAACATGGAAGAGATAGATTATGGCCAGATTGTGAGGGCTTTAAGTGCCAAACTAGCAAGTCTGGATTTCTTTCTATGAACGCTGGAGGTTTTGAGGAGTGTCACCTGTAAGAAGTTGGTATACTTAATTGGAGGGACAGGGATTGTACTTAGAGTAGAAGGGACGTTGGTAACAATTTTATCTGTCTGCTAACTGACTGCCTGGTTAGTTAATGTGGCAGGAGGCCATTTATAAACAACATTGCCCTTTGCCCTTTACCAGATTAATCTTCTCTGCTTGAGGCTTTTGTCAGTGAAGACAGCTTTCTCCTTGGAGGGGAGAGGGAAGGGCTAAAAAGGAGGAGGTAGAAAGAGAAACTAACAGTATCAGGATTAAGTGTGACTATGGGTGACAAAAAGCCTCCAAGATAGTGGTTTAACCAAGCTACAAGTTTATTTCTCTCTCACATAGAAAGCCCGGAAATGGTCTGTGAAGAGGTGGAAGGGTGGCTCATTCTGTGTCTTCCACTGCTTCCTTGGCACGTGGCTTCTTGCCTCCTGTACCACACTGGCTGCTTAAGCTTCAGCCATCAGGTCCACCTTCCAGCTGGCAAGAAGGATGAAGGGAACAAGAAGACTGTGGCTTTTCCCTTTAAGGATACTTAAATGAAGGCACACTTGATATTTCTCATTATGTCCTATTGGTTAAAACATAATCATATGACTGAACATAGCTGCAAGGGAAGCTAGGAAATGCAGTTTGTAATGTAGGCAGCCATGGGCCCACTAAAAATGAGGAGTTCTATTCCTAAGGAATGGGCGAGGAAGGATATTGGGGATGATGTATTAGTTTTCCAAGGCTGCCATATAACAAAATACCACAGACTGGGTGGCTTAAACAACAGAAATTATATTATCATAGTTCTAGAGGGTAGAAATCCAAGAAGGCCAGCAGGGTTGGTTTCTCTTTTTCCTTGGTTTTCAGATGGCTGTCTTGCTGCTTCTTCACATCATCATCCCTCTGTGCAGGCACACACCCTTGGTGTCTCTTCCTCTTCTAATAAGGACACTTGACATATTGGATTAGGACCTCACTCTAAAGGCCTCATTTTAACTTAATCACCACTTTATCTCCAGATATGCACTTATCTTTAACCATGGTTACATTCTGAGGTACTGGGGTTTGGAACTTCAACGTATGAATTTCGGGAGGGACACAAGTCCACAACAGATAATCTGTGGTATCTGACATGGTATGTAGGGACTATAAAGAGGGCTTCAACACAGGGGTCCTGAGATAGGTTTATTTACCCTGAAGCTGGGCCTGCCAGGCAGATCTGTGTGGGACTTCAGTTATGCTTGTAGGGGAGGAAAAAATTTCTTTCTGTTACCCATCTTGAGTTCTCTGGATGGGGCCCTGCAAATTAGACCAACACAAGAAAGATGAACAAGAGAAAAACAAACAGAAGTTTTATTAGCATGTTCACTGAACTTCCACATGGAGTGCACAGAGATGAATAACTCAAAGGAGTGGTTTAAACTTGGGCTGCGATAGAATCTTGGCAAAGGAACAATAGAGGTTTAGAGAACTGACAAGACAAAGGAAAAGTGTTCGAGGCTTCTATGGGCAGCAAACTGTGGGAAGGCAAATGTACGGGGGAAAACTCAAGGAAGATAAGGACTATTCGTGCAGGTCCATCTTGGAGCTGACTTTCTGTCTTCCTTATGTCCATAAAACTTAGCTGGGAGAGGAGATTTATGGCAGTCCTTATTTCTTAGAAGTTTCTGCTTCTAGTCAGATAAAGGAAGAGCTGGGAAGTCTTCTTTCCCCATTTGTGGATTCTTATTTGCCCTTCAGCTCAAAATAATCCTTATGCAAAGTGGCATATTTGGAGTGCATATTTTGATCCCTACAGCTCAGGTGTTCTCTGTGCAACTTGCCCCCAGTTATGGTGTTGCTCCATGAGTGGTATCTGGTAAGTATTTGCTGGTTCCCTCTGAAGGCTGGGAAGAAGAGTCTGTTCTTGCTGGCAGTCTCTGGCATTCTTTGGCTTACAGACGTATCGGCCTGATCTCCACCTCCATCTTCACATGCATTCTCGTTGTGTGGGTGTCTGTCTCCACATTTCTCCCTTTAGAAAGGACACCCAGTCGTATTTCATTAAGGCCCACCCTAATGACCTCATTTTAACTTTATTACCCCTGTAAAGACTGTCTCCAAATAAGGTCACCTTCTGAGGTACTGAGAGTTGTTAGGACTCTAACATCTCCCCTTTTTTTGGAGGGTGGGGGGAGGCACAATTCAAACCATAACAGGCTCTGCAAAAGCAGAGAAGGGATCTTTTCCACACTTGGTTGGGGAGTATGGAAGAATCCACAACCACCCCCTGGTCCAGCATGTGGGTGCTGTTACTGCAGCCCAGGACCCTGGACAGAGCTGGTCCGCGCAGAGACTGGCAGATTTGGAGGGGGCAATGCACGCTGGACTCTTTTGCAGCATGGGCTCTTGTTACAGGGAACAAAATCCATTCAAATTAGTTCAATTAAAATGTGTGTGGTGTGTGCACGTGTGAGGGCAGAGGAAATGGTGTGTTTTAAAGGCCAGAGGCATCACACGAAAATCCAGGAAACGGGAGCAGCCAAGCCTCTACAAGGGTGTGAACTGCCTCTCCTCTCATGGCTTCTCAGCTTCTCTGGGGGGGAGGAGAGGGACAATTCAAACCATAACAGGCTCTGCAGAAGCAGAGAAGGGATCTTTTCCGCATCTTGGTTGGGGGGTATGGAAGGATCCACAGTCACCCCCCGGTCCAGGGTTGTCGGCTCTGTCCTCCTTTCTGTCCTCACCAACTCCCTCTGATTTCATTGCTCCTTCTTAACTTCGATCTTCTGTGACACCATAATGACAGCCCAGCATGCCACCCACCCCTCTCTACACGGCATCCACCAAGTTGTCTCTCTGTTGTGTCTATTTGTTCAAAGTCCCAAGAGAAGATTTGGAGTGGTGGCTTGATTCATCTTTTTAAGAAAGACCACCCAAGTCACAGGTCACTGTCAGCCTAAGAATGGGCCCAACTCTGGTCGGTGCTGCCCCTGCCTGGTCCAATCCACTATGGCTGTGTCACATGGCTTGTTACTCGTCTAGCAGGGGCCACGGTGGGGACTGAATCTTTGAGGAGGAGGCATGAGTGGAACATGCATCCCACACACACCCAGGGCAAAACTCCACTGCAAAGGGACCAGTTATACTGCTCTTGTTGCCAAAGGCAATAGTTAAGAAAAATGGGTAGAAAGCACCATACACTCACTAACTCGTTTATTTGTTCACTCATTCATTCTTCATTTATTTCTAAAACATTTGCTGTGTTTATATGCCAGGTACTGCACTAGTCACCGAGATTACTAGAATTAGGCCAATATGGCCTCTACCCTTTTGGGGCTGATAGCCTAGTAGGGAAGATGAAAAAGAACTTGGTGGATAAATAAGTAAATCTATAATTACAAATCCTGATATGTGCTATTGTAACAGGGAAGCGTTGTTCCATGAATGAGAATATTGGAGGGAGGGGTCTTAAATCAGACGATCTGAGAAGGCCTCTGAGGAATGGGGAAAAGAACCCCTTTTGGGGCAGAGGGATCTTATCACATGTACCTTTGCTACAGAGGCCCACTGTATTTTTGGACTGGTCCCCAGAAATTACTCTGGTGCAACAAAAACACATGGATTAGAAATCTAATTCCTTCCTACTACCAATTCTTAGGTGCCAGGGCCTCCTACTTTCTGATGCTTCAGCAACTTGGGTTGTTTAGGAGTGCCCGCCGGGCTGGCTGTTTGATCCATGTAAGGAGATTGTCTAATCCCTGGGTATATGGGAGCCTCATTAGTTGGGGGACATCTTGCCCCCAACCATAATGTTTGTGTTTGAATGAGCCTTAATGACAGATTGTGTTTTCTAAGCTCTGCTTCCTCCTGAGATCAGCATCCTTATACTGCTGCTGTATTTTGAGACAGGAAATGTAGTCACCATAATGTTCTGCTAATTTCTGGACCTTTGGATTTGTTGGGTTTTTTTTTTTTAAAGCTTACAGGCCTTTTATTTAATAGTCAATTCCACATGGGTGCCACAGTCTGTGCTCTGCAGCATATGTTCTGCAAATGAGGAACGATAATGCTCATCGCCACACAACTCCAGAGGAATCTGGGTAGAGACACAACAAATGTTCCCTTTAATGGGCACTTTCTCCCTTCTTCCCACTTCCTTTAATTGGTGTGAATTGAAACACAGTCAGGCTGAGTTTGTGAGCTGCTGAAGTCTTATTCCGTTTTTAGTTCTCCTTGGAAAAAGTCATCCCTTGTGCCCCTGACCCTACCAGGTCAGCTTCCGCATTGGGTTAAAGTCACAGTGGCAGAAACGAGGGCGAGAAGGGGTATGACCAGCAACGTGGGCGCTTTCCAGAGACTTCTCTAGTCATTGCTCCAAGGCACTCGGAGTTCCCCTGACCACACCTGGCCCCTTGGGTCACAGCCTAAACCAGGCTGGTGGAAGGAGACTTAGGTGGACAACGTGGCTTGTGTGGATGCCCCAGGACTCAGCACAAGTGTGAACAGCACAGATGATCAGTAGGAGCTTGTTGGGTTGCATTAGTTGGTGGCAACACCAGGCCTTAGAGACACCCTGACTGGCATGTAGGCTGCAGCAGAGGGGCATCCCAGTGCCAGCGGAACCCTGAGGGTTTGCCCGGAAAGTGGGATTTGCTGCTTGCCTCACCTGTGGTGGCAGTAAGGGAGTTGTCTCAGGAAAGAACATTCCAAGTGGGATGAATAGCCAATGAGAAGTCCTGAGGAGGAAGCCTCTGCTGTGTGGGAGCCCAGCGTGGCTGCAGTAGAGTGAACCGGGGCAGAGTAGTAGGGAGTGGATTCTCCGGGGGATGGTCACATTGAGCAGTGCCTTGGAGGTATGATGAAGACTTTGGCTTTGCTCTGAATGGGGCATTGCAGGGTTTGGAGTAGAATTGTAGGACAACCTGTCTTATGTTTAAAAATGATTTATTCTAGCAGATTTATGGTGACTAATAAGGAGCAATTAAATGTGGAAGCAGGGAGACCAGTTAGGCAGCTGCTGCAATAACCCAGGCTCACACTGGGGCAGTGGAGATGGCAAGCTGTGCTGAGATTCTGGAAGTCTGTGCGGTAAGTTGAGCACATGGGATTTTCCTCATGGACTGGATGTGGGTATGAGAGAAACAGAGGAGTCAGGGTGACTCCAGGGCTTTTGGTCTGAACAGCTGGAAGAATGGGAACTACATATAAGACTTCCCTAGTTAAAGCCACCATCTAAGTTGTCATCAACATTGTCAAAAATAGTATCATTGTCTCGCTGTTTTATAGCACAGTTCATTTACAAAGCACTTGTGTTATCGTGTTTAATCCTCACAAACACCCCGAGAGCCTGGTACTTTTATTTTCATTTCACAGATGAGGAAATTGAGGCATAGAGACCTTCAAGGTGTCATTGAAATGCAGCCTGTTTCTACCATCCTGTTTCATTGCAGCCTCATGTTGAATTATCTGGGCTCTTCCAGATAAGCTCCATGATGGCAGGGCCATGTCTCTTACGCTTCTCCAGCACAGGGTGCCCAGCACAGAGCAGGTGCTCAGTTAGTAGTTGTTGGTTGGATAGATGAACAGGCGAATTGATAGTTGATAGGTGGATAACATGGATGCATAGGTAGATTGATAGGTAGATGGATGGATGGGTGGATGGATAGTTGTTGATTGGATGGATGGATGGATGGATGGATGTGTGGGGAGGGGAAGGGGTGGAGGGAGAGTAGGGGTTGGAGGTTTTTCACGTTCTGGTGGCCTCATAAGATTCAGATGGACTGGGTCACCCCGCTTTGCCTTCATTTTCCTACCCCACCCGCTTCCCTGTCAGGAGGCTAGGTCCTGAGAGAGCACCACAGCAATCAATGGAGTGCGCCTGAACTCTTCTCCAGACACTGGACCCTGCAGTTGGCCGCTGTACCAAGCCTGTCAGTTCTGAGCCCGGGATGCCACTAAGATGGCCCTGCCCTCCATCCCTCGCACATCAAGCCGACTTCCCCTCCCTCCTCGCTGCCCGCACCCCTCCCACCTGCTCAGGGGCTCTCTCCATCCTTCCCCTTGCCCGTCCTCTGCCCCTCCCTCTCCCTCCAGTCTCACTTCCTTCATGGGGCCGCTTTTTTCCTCTGAGAGCCCACAGCTGCTGTGGCTTGCAGTTTAGCCCGTCGCTTTTTTTTTTTTTTTTTAAGACGCTCCTTGTTTCTTGTGTGTTTATTTTGTCTTTTCAACTAAATTGCATGGAAGCTCCGGGAGAGCAGGAGCCATCCCCTCTCACTCCACTTTTCTGACCTGCAGGAGCCATCAGAGTGTTAGACACTCTCTGCATTTGGGGCTGATTTTATCATAAAGCCTCTCTTCCAATTCTACACTGTATGTGTGAGTGTGTGCACCTGTCAATGCAGGAGTGTGTGAGAATGTGTGTGAGTGTGCCCACAGGAGTACTGGAAGGGGGAGAGTGAGACTCCGGCATGATGTTTTAGAGCAGAATTCATTAACCGTGGCACTACTGACATTGCGGGCCAGGTAATTCTTTGTTATGGGGCTGTCCTGTGTGCTGTAGGATGTTTAGTGGCATCTCTGGCCTCTACCCACTAGATACTGGTAGAACCTACTCTCCCCTCCCTCCCCTTCAGGTTGGGACAAACAAAAACGTATCCAGACATTGACAAAGGTCTCCAGTGGGGCAAATCCACCCTCAGTTGAGAATTACTGTTTCAGAGAACTCATTGGAATCTCAACTTTCCTCTTGTTGGCCGGGCATGTCACTTTGCCTCACTAAAAACTGAGCACGATAATATGCATCCCATACGGTTGTTATCACGATCCCATGAGGGGCCTAAAGCACCTGGCACAGTGCGGGTGCTAGATCCGTCCCCACTGGGGAGAAGCAGCGTGGTGCAATGGCTGAGGACACGTGCTCCGGAGCCCACCTCCCTGCGGGGAAATCCTGGCTCGGCTCTTTCCTCACTGTGTCACCCTGGGATCTTACACTACCTCAGTGTCCTCATCTGTGAAGCCGAGATGGTAATAATTATACCCACCCCAAGAATCGTGGTGAGGATTAAATAGGTGGCTGTGTGGAAAGCCCGGGGAATAGTGTATGGGACATGAAAAGTGTTCAGCAGAGGGTGGCTGTTCCTGTGATTGCTGTGCTCTCTCCTGGGTGCTGCAGGAGCATCTCCTCTCCAGGGATCCCTCTGGCTGTGCTCCTTCTGCCACATTTGCTGCTGACTTGCACCCGGGTTTGAGCTCTCGTGTTGCTGCCAGAGGCTTCTGCTGGGTCATGGCATTCACCCTCCCTGATGCAACGTCAGGATGTTGCCTTGGTGCTGAGGCTGTCGACACCTGTTCAGAGACTTCAGGCACACTGCTTGTGCATTTCAATGAGCGCGTTTCACTTGAGTCCAAAGTGGACCTGCCAAAGGTCCCCCCCCGGACCAGCGACTCTTTAAAGCCTTGCTCAGGGACTGGAGAAGTGAGCTTCAGGCAATTACATTCTCTTTCTCCATTATTGTCCTTGTTCCTCTTATACAGCCAGTTGTCCAAACTCTATTAACACTCGGTGTTGGCCGAAGCTTTTGTTTTCAAATGTGTCAGCAAGTGGCAGGGCCCAGATGAGGTGCGAATCCATCTGGAAGGGTCATAGGGCACTTGATGGCTGCGTTCACACTTGGCAGCTGTGCTGGCTCAGCATCTCTTAAAGCAATGTCAAGAAATGCAAGAAAGAGCATAGCCAAAAGAAGGGGCGTACCTGCCCTTCATGTTCATTCGTTTTCCTTCAGTCCAACAAGTATTTATTAAGAGTTCGATAAATATTGATTGCACTTCTCTTGTGGTCCAGGCACTGGAAATTCAGTGGTCAACAAGAAAGACTCAGTCTCCAACCTCACTGAGGCTGGAGGAAAAGGCAGGACATAAGTCCAGTGTATGTATAAGTGAGTGTGATATCAACAGTGGGCTGGTCAGGGAAGCAGGGACTTTGGACTCCACTCTGAGTTTGAATCCACTTTCTACCACTTTCCAGCTGTCTGGCCAATATGCAAGTTCCTTAATCTCTCTTTGAGTTTCTTGTATGTTGCATGGAGAATAATACCTTGGAGGGTTACTGTGAAGATTAAAGGGTCTGGTACAAGTAAAGTCTTAGGGATTTTATTTGTCTTATCTGTCACTGTAACCCCAGGACCCAGAACAGTACCTAGTACACAGTAGATGTTCACATGAATATCTGATGAAAAAACAATGGAGTCTGTGCTTGGTATATAATATGTGCTCAATAAATGTTTACCATTTTCTTGGGAAGCAGTGTGTGCAATGGCTAGAATTCAGATTTCTGGATCTATCTATTTATCTATCTATCTATCTAATTAGGCGAATATGTTGTTTACCCTCCCCTTCCGTGGTTGCCTCATCTGTAAATATAAGGAAAACATTGTACTTATCTCCTAAAATTGCACAAAGCACAGAGACTATTCCCTAGTTGCTTTTTGAGCTACAGTTTTATAATGCCGATGTCTACTTTTACCTTATTTCTCTCGATTTGGACTCCTGATGAACAGAATACTTCAATATATTTAGGTAGAATTGGTAACTAATCAATGGATTAGATTTCCAGGGTTGTTAGAGGTCCAGAGCTATTGCGGTGGCTCGCCAACCTGGGATTTCCAATATAAGAGTTCTTGTTAGAGTCAATGACTCCAGACGGCTCTGGTACTTGGGAACATCCTTTCCATACTTGGCCATGAATATTTAATACTTTGGTCTAGGTGGGCTTGTCAGTTAAGAAGCTGCTGTTTTGGTTCCTGGGTATAGTTTTTCTATTCAAGGGGAGATCAAATCTTCCACATGGAATGTGTCAGTGTTCTACAGGGCACGGAGACCTTGTAAGATGAGGAGGCTGGAGCGGGTATTTGTGGGGATAGCAGACAGCCCGCGAGGGGCTGTGGGCAGGCTCCCCACCTCGTCTATCTTCTGTGGGCAGACAATAGCTGGGGCGAGGCAGGCTATGATTTCTTCCTCTTGCTTTTCTGTCATTTCCATCTCTCATTTGGAAGTTGGGCATGATTAGGCCTGTCTCACACTGGTCAGAAACAAACCGAGGGTCACAGATAAGCAATCAAACCCAGCAGGGTGGCATTCTGGTTGGAAGTTTCCTGTTAGTCATCTAGAAAACCTAACAGAATTGGGTATTCAAATGCAAAGCCACTTCCTTTGTCAGTAAGGTCTGCTCTGCTCCAAATGGAGCTGTAAGAGGCCCCTGTGCAAAGGCAGAAATACGTTTATAAATTAAATGGCCAAGTCAGTTACTTTCATTTTCTTAGTAACGATCAGAGTCCTCGGATTGAACAGACTTTCACATTGAATTCCCACTTTCAAGATCTGTCCGAGACATCTTAAGCCAACTGATGGCACCTTCTTGCCTGACGTTGCAGGGCAGAGGGTGAGGGAAGAGATTCCTGAGGAAAGGCTGGAGGAGACTGTCAGGGAACAAGACACAGTCACCTCCAAGCACCTGATGACACGCCTGATCTGCCACCGCCCCGGCAGCTAGTGCATTCTGTGGACGGTTTCCTTTTGTCTCTTGCATAGCCGTGTCGAGCTCCATGGCCAAGGCCCCAGGCAGACCTCAGGGAGGACGAGGAGTAGAGTCTGCCATGTGAGGACATCAGCAAACTGGAGCGTGTCCAAATGACAGCAGCCTGTGCGGGGATGGGGTTTGAAATGAGGTCAAGTGTGGCGGGAGTGAAGAAACAGGCCGTGTTTATGCAGGAGGAGAGAGGCCTCAGCATCCCGTCAGGGCCCTCTCTAGGTTTGCTTTTGGGCAAAGGATTAATTGTATTCAGTGTTGACCAACAGGGCCATTGGTTGTAAACTGCAAGGAAGCAGATTTAAAGGTGACATAAAGCTCCAAAGGAGTGTTCAGAAGTGATGCTAATAAAAAGAAAAGTGACTACCATTTATTGAGCACTTACTGTGGCCACACATGAAGTCATGCCTTTTATAGGCATTAATCTGAGCCGAGCCTCCCAGGAACCCTATAAGGCAGGGACTGTCATCTCCTACATTCTACAGCTGGAGAAACCGAGACTCCAGGGGATGAAGTTCTTGTCCAGGCAGGCTGCCCCCACGTGCCTTTGTGTGGATTACAAAAAGACACCCCTCCTCCAGTGGACACAGCACTGGGACAGGGCACAGGCCTTGGCGAGTGGATCACAGGTTTGGTGCTAGGCTTCACTGCTGTCTCGGCTGGGTGGCCTTGTGCAGGGCACAGCCTGGGCAATTGCACGCTGCAGCCCTGGCTTGAAGCCAGAGCCAGTAAAGAACAGAACTGGCCTCAAGAGCCACATCTGTCTGACTCCGGAGACACTGGCTCTTAACTCGCAAGCTTTATTATCTCTCAGGACTGGGACTTTCCATCTTTCTGAGAGCCCACAAAGGGAAGTTAGGGATATAGGGCTGGCCTGCGAGGGGGAGGGGAGGACACCGTGTGCTTAATTCCATTTAAACACCCTAATAACCTTGTGAGGCAGCCGCTGTTAACATCCCCAGTGTAAGAAAGTGAGACGCAGACAGGTGAAGTCACTTGCCCAAGAGCACACAGCAATAAATGGCGGAGCTGGGGTTCCTTCTGAACCCCTCTGCTCTCTTTGATGTGGTTTAGGCAGACATGTGTTGGGGAGGTGGGGGTGGGCGTGAGGAAGGAGGGAAGAGAGAGGGAAGGAGATAAGTGGTGGGAGGAGGAGATGAAAGGCGAGCTGGAGCCTGGAGGTGGTGCTCAGCAGTGTCCATCTGGACGCTGGTCACTCGTGTCTCAGACCACTGTCCTCATCCTCAGAGTTAAGAGGAGACAACTGCGGGGACGTGTACCTGTAGAACAGTGGTCAAGAACACGGGCCTGCACTCCCAGCCCCAGCACTGTGTGACCTTGGACAAGTTAACTAACCTGTCTGTGTTTGAATTTCCACATCTGAAATTTGAAAATAGTAATACTTCCCACCTGGAAGGGGAATTGTGAGGATTAAATGAGTAAATGCATGTGGAGAACTTAGAACCATGTCCGACATAAAGTGTTTCATCAGCGCTAGTTCTTATTAGGGTTAGTGCTGGCTACCTTCCAGATAACCTTGACTCATTTTGTTCCTCTTTGGGAGGAATAAGCACCTGTGGAGAACTTAGAACCATGTCTGGCATATAGTGTTTGATAAGCACTAGTTCTTCTTATTAGGGTTAGCGTTGGCAACCTTCCAGATAACCTTGGCTCGTTTTGTTCCTCTTTGGGAGGAATAAGCACTTGTTTAGAATGGGGTTTTCTTATCTTAGCTCCCCACCCAACCTTGTGGGATGGGTTAGAGATGGCATAGCAATGCCTGCTTCAACACGGGAACCAGACCACAGGGAAGGTGAGGCCATTCTGCGGCTGTCACCTGCTAGAGTGGGTTTGGCGGAGTCTGGAAATGTAGCTGTCACCTGTTGTGTGGGCAGCAGCAGGGCTGAGGGCCATCACGATGGAGCTCAGCCAGGGCCTCCCTCCTGGTCCGGCTGTATCTTTGCAACAGTGTGGGGCAGGGCAGTGAGAGGGGATGGGCCCAGCTCAGCCGCCCTTCCTCCAGGAAGCCTCCCATGGCCCCACGTGTGGGTCCTGCGTGCCACCGGGTGTGTACTCTCAGCACCTGTGCTCCTTCAGCCCCGTCCACCAGCCAGTCATTGCAGTTGAGCCTGTCAGCTTCTCCCACTGGGCTGAGGGGCCTTCTGCCTAATTCTGTCCTTTGCTTCCTGTTTAGGGAGCACCATTACATGGTGGGCTCTTCGCCATGTGAATCTCCTTCTTTCTCACAATGACTTTTGCCACGGATCCCCGGGGCATCTGAGCTGGAGCTCAATCCTGGGCCTGGCCGAAGGCAGGCACAGGCTTTCGGAGGCCACAGCGCCCTGGCCCTCCTGCTGCCCTGCTCACTAGCGCACCTCTCCTGCCTAGCACGGCGCCTCGCCTCACTTCCAGTGCTTAGGGTGTGGTTGTTTCTCTGTAATTGCGGCAAAATACACATGACATACGATTTGCCATTTTAACTGCCTGGTGCACAGCAAGAGGTCAGTCCACGGTAAAGGATATTAACAGCCTCACTGAGGTTGGAGCATGGGACCCGTGCAGAGGAGAGGTCAGGTTTGGATAATACACTGAGGCATTTAGGAGGCAGGCTGGGGCTGGATTAACTCCGGTGGTCGGCAGTGGGTTTCTGCACTGGTTTCGTTTAGCCCATGTGGGCTGCATGGGCGTGGGACGGAGCAGGGATTCAAGGTGACCAGGGGTCTCACCTGGCTGACTTTCTCTTCCATTTCACAGCCATATACAACTTCCAAGGCAGCGGAGCCCCCCAGCTCTCCCTGCAGATCGGCGACGTGGTGCGAATACAGGAGACCTGTGAAGGTGAGTCACCTACTCTGCACCCTTGGCTGATGGCAGCCCACAGTGCATTCCAGGCACCTCCAGCCCTCCCTTTGAACCTACAACTGTGGGGGTCTGCGTAGATACATTTTGCTAATGCTAGTAGTTACAATTTACTGAACCAAAATGCTTTATCTGTTTAGAAACTCGTGCTTCATAGAGAAGACCTAACTGGGCGGTGTGATGTTCGTTATGCTGCTCTCCATTTGTCACAGCGTGGGACTGTTTTGGCCTGCGACTTTTTCTAGATACACTCTTTATTAGTATCAATACTATTGTAAAGGAAGATAAGCATTATTGGGGTTTGGAAGGGTCTCATAAGCCATACCCGAATTCCAGGAGAACTGTGCATAATTGTGTGGCGTGTTTACTGCACAAAGACACCCAGCCCAGGGAGCAGGAGCCATGCCTCTCCTCAGGCTGGGAGCCCTGTCTTGGGCAAAGTGGCATCTCTTCTTTTCCCACAAAGATGCCATCCCCTTGTGAAGCCTAGTGTCCCCTGGGCTGTGTCCACCCGTGGTGGTGGTGGTGGTGGTAGGGAGTGCTTTTTAAAATTTGCACAAAGGCTAACAGCCTTGGACTCATGAGTCAGGCAGTTGGAAATCGATGTATCACCCATGTGACTGATAAACTTGATACTGGGAGCATGGCTTGGGTATAAGAACCAAATGAGCTTGCTGACGTGTCACTCACAATCAGGCAGGCTCTCCCACCCCTCCCTGGCCCAGCTGGGCCACCACGGTTCTGCCCCTGCCCAGGCCTGCCTGTGACTCCTCCTTCAGGGAGGGCATCAGACAGGTGCTCCCTGTGGCTGGGCAGAGCAAAGGAGAGAGACGAGAGGAGTGGGCTCAGCAGCCGCCTGCCGCTGCCCCCACCTAATCCATCAGCTCACCCTGGGGAAGGAGTGAGGGGCTGCAGGAGGCAGGTGTGAAGGAGGCCTCTCTTGGGGAAGCAGGGAGCCGTGGGAAGGGAGGTTACCTACGGGAATAGCAATCTCTGGTCCTTTCTACAAGCCAGACTCTGTGCTGAGTTCTTGGTAACACATTATCCTACTTACTCCTCACAGCAACCCACAGGACAGGCAGTATCATTTCCAGTGCTGGATTAGCTGTGTGCAACTTCCTAGGCGATGGAGCCCTCCAGCTCTCTCTGCAGATTTGTGCAGGGATGCTTGTGTACACACACACACACGCACACAGGCCTGGATACGTGCACAAACATGCACACACACACACACACACACGAAGACATACACAAACATATATACATGCACACAAACGCAAACACACATGCACTTACACACAGATACAAACCAAAAAACAAGCAAACAGAAAACTTTTTTGGGGGGGAACTAATTTGATATTTGATATTTTGAAAAACATTTAAAGAAGTCATCCTGGGGGGGGATTGAGAACTTTGTTCACTTTCCTTACATTTACTTTGTGCTTTTGTATTATTTTTACTTGGGGTTATGTATGAGAGGATGCCATACACTTTTCAGTCTCCAGGCCTGGGAAGATCCAAGGCTGGACCTATGAAACCCTTTTACACACAGAGTGGAGGAGAGTGGCATAGGGGTGAGGGGGCGCTTCCCACGCAGTGTAACCCTGCCTTTCACAAATCTAATTCTGCCCAGAGGCAGCAAAGCAAACTGTAGGTGTCTACTGAGGGTGAAGAATGAGAATAAAAGCAGCAACAACCCTCCTCAGTGTCGCTTATGTGCTACTGAATGCTGATGCTGAGAAACAGGCGTGTTTGCAGGTGAGGAAACGGAGGCTCAGGGATGAGAAATGGCTCACATGGGGAGCCAGTGGTGTTTTCTGATGCCCAAGCCCGCGCCCTTTCCTCCACCTGTGCCTGCAAAACAATGGAAAGTCCTTGTCCTACATTTCAAAATTCGGTTGAGTACTTTTCTCTTCTTTTATGCAGTTTCCTTGGCTAGAAAGCTGCAGGAAATACTCAGCACATGGGCTGCCTGAGGTCAGAGCCTAACCAGTACCTTTGCCTGACCTGGTGCCACGACCTTGAGGAAGCCTACACTGGTGGCCCCAAGCCACTTTCATCTTTATTCTTTCTTTGGGACATCTTTATTCTTTCTTTGGTTCTGCTTTTCCATTTTTAATTCAATTTTATCAGTCTTGTATTAATGTATCCTTGTAATAATCAGCCACAAAACCTTGCTGGAAAGAGCTGGGTGTATTCATTTGGTAAGTGGCTGCTAATTCATGAATCCTTTGAAAACACAATATTTGGAAGTCTGCTAGAATGATTCTAGCTAGCTGAGGAACTAGTATGTGAATTATTAGGGCTTCTCATGTCTACAGTCATGCCGGAACAGAGTTTTCAAACTGGAAATTTATGGGATCCTAAGGTGTCTCCGGGGGCCTTGGGGTGGCTAAAGGAAGCCGAGCCGTAGAGGGGTCTGAGACCAGGCCTGCTGGAGTCTGCTTTGCAGATGGGGAGTTTGGCCTGTGATTCTGGTTGAAAAAAACGATTCCTTCAAAAATATAAAAAACATCGACACCACAGTGTGAGTTAAAAATTAGCAAAACCTGTATAGAAGAAAGAACATGCATGTGCCCATGAAACCCTCTTATAGAAAACTACTTGAGGCCGGGCGCGGTGGCTCACGCCTGTAATCTTAGCACTCTGGGAGGCCGAGGCGGGTGGATCGCTCAAGGTCAGGAGTTTGAGACCAGCCTGAGCAAGAGCGAGACCACGTCTCCACTAAAAAATAGAAAGAAATGATCTGGACAACTAAAAA